>NC_086325.1:106341611-106511611 GCF_036172605.1 Pelobates fuscus | reverse complement strand
GTCTTACACCCCCTTGTATGTCTCTTACAACCCCCATGTGTATCTCCTGCCCCCCCCCCCCAGCCCCTTTGTGTGTCTTTCTTTCCCACAGCCCTTTTCTGTGGGTCTCTCCCCTCAGCCTGTTTTTTGTGTGTCCCTCTTCCCCTCAGGCTCCTTTGTGTAACTTTTCCCTCCCAAGCCATATAGACATAGATATATATCTACACACACATACAGGCACATAGTCACAGAAATATGCAGGCACACAATCAAACAAACACAGCCATACAGGCACACAGTCATACAATCAACACATACAGGTACACAGACATACAGTCATACAGACACACACACACAGAGACATGCAGACACTGGCATATAGATAAATAAAGACACAGTTATACAAACACAGACATACAGAGACATGAAGATGCAGGCATACAGAGACATACTTACACAGGCATGCAGGGACATATATACACAGACAGTCACACAAAGATATACAGAACAAGGCATACAGAGACATATGGATACGGTCATACAGAGACATACAGACACAGGCATACAGGGACATTCAGAAACACACGGACACAGTCATATAGAGACATACAGACACAGACAGACATAGTCATACAGAGACATGCAGACAGGTATACAGAGCAGGGGCAGATCCAGAACCTAGTCTTGGGTGGGGGGTGGGTGGTGGTAGTGAGTTTTAGTGGGATAATAGGGGCTCTAATTAAGGAGTTAAGGGCTGTAGTAGGGGGACAGGGGCTGTAGTTGAGAGTTAGGGGCTTTAATTGGGGGCTTAGGAAATGTAGTGGGGAATTGGGGCTGTAGTAGGGGGTTAGGGACTGAAGTAGGTTGATGGCTGCAAGTGGGAACAGGGGCTGTAGTGTGGGGGATATGGGCAGCAATTGGGGGAGAGGGGCTGTAGTGGGGGTAAGGAATGTAGTAAGGGAATAGGGGCTGTACTGGAGTTATGGGGTAAAAGGGAGTGGAAGGGATGTGAAGTAAGGGAGTTAGAGGCTGTAGAAGGGAGTATAGGGGCTGTGGTGGGAGCAAAGGGGCAATGTGGTTGGAAACGGGCAGTATGGTGGGAAACAGGGGCAGTAGAGGGGGACACAGGGGCAGTATGGTGTGGGCACAGGCTGTATCGAGGGACACTGAGGCAATAAAGTGGTGTCACAAGGACAGTATGGTAGGGGGTAAATGGGAAGTAGAGGGGGGACAGGGGCTGTTGAGGCGGGTAGAGGAAGTAGAGGGGGGAGACAGGGGCAGTTGAGGCGTGTGAAAGGGGGGCAGAGGCAGGGGCTGTAGAGGGAAATAGGAGGCGGCACAGGGGATAAAGAGGGGGGCACAAAAGCAATATGGGGGGCATGGGCAGTATAGTGGGGACAGGGGCTGTATAGGGGGTGCATGGGCAGTATGGTATGGGCAGAGGCTTTAGAGGGAAAGAGGGGCTGTAGACAGGGCAGGGGCTGTAGAGGGAAATAGAGGAGCTGTAGAGGGGCAGTATGGTGGGGCAGGGGTTATGGAGGGAAATAGAGCTGCTGTAGAGTGGCACAGGGGGCAGTAGAGGAGGACAGGGTCAGTATGGTGGGGGCAGGGGCTATAGAGGTGCTGTAGAGGGGCACATGGGGCAGTATGGTGGGGCAGGGGCTATAGAGGGACGTAGAGGGGACATGGGCAGTATGGTGGGGGCAGGGTCTATAGAGGGAAATAGAAGTGCTGGAGAGGGGCACATGGGGCAGTAGAGTGGGGACAGAGGCTATAGAGGGGCTGTTAAGGGGCGGGGTAGTATGGTGGGACAGGGGCTATAGAGGGGCTGTTAAGGGGTAGGGGTAGTATGGTGAGGCAGTTTGGTGGGGCAGGGGCTGTAGAGGGGGCAGGGGCAGTATGGTGGGGCAGGGGCTATAAGAGGGACATAGAGGGGCGGGGGCTATAGAGGGGGCAGTATGGTGGGGCAGGGGCTATAGAGGGAAATAGAAGTGCTGTAGAGGGGCACATGGGGCAGTAGAGGGGGCAGGTGCACTATGGTGGGGCAGGGGCTATTGAGGGGCTGTAAAGGGGGCAGGGGTAGTATGGTGGGGCAGTTTGGAGGGGCAGGGGCTGTAGAGGGGGCAGGGGCAGTATGGTGGTGGCAGGGGTAGTATGGTGGGGGCAGGGGCTATAGGGGTAGCAGGGGAATATGGTGGGGGCAGTGATAGTATAGTGGGGGCAGTATGGTGGGGCAGGGGGGAGTATGGTAGGGGCAGGGGGGAGTATGGTAGGGGCAGGGGGGAGTATGGTAGGGGCAGGGGGGATTATGGTAGGGGCAGGGGGGATTATGGTGGGGGCAGGGGGGATTATGGTGGGGGCAGGGGGAGTATGGTGGGGGCAGGGGGAGTATGGTGGGGCCAGGGGGAGTATGGTGGGGCCAGGGGGAGTATGGTGGGGGGCAGGGGGAGTATGGTGGGGGCAGGGGGAGTATGGTGGGGGCAGGGGGAGTATGGTGGGGGGCAGGGGGAGTATGGTGGGGGGCAGGGGGAGTATGGTGGGGGGCAGGGGGAGTATGGTGGGGGGCAGGGGGAGTATGGTGGGGGCAGGGGGAGTATAGTGGGAGCAGGGGCAGTATAGTGGGGCAGGGGCAGTATAGTGGGGGCAGGGGTAGTATAGTGGGGCAGGGTCTGTAAAGGGGGCAGTATGGTGGGGCAGGGGCTATAGAGGGAAATAGAAGTGCTGTAGAGGGGCACATGGGGCTGTAAAGGGGGCAGGGGTAGTATGGTGGGGCAGGGGCTAAAGAGGTGGCAGGGGTAGTATAGAGGTGGCAGGGAGAGTATGGTGGGGGCAGGGAGAGTATGGTGGGGGCAGGGAGAGTATGGCGGGGGCAGGGAGAGTATGGCGGGGGCAGGGAGAGTATGGCGGGGGCAGGGAGAGTATGGCGGGGGCAGGGAGAGTATGGCGGGGGCAGGGGGAGTATGGCGGGGGCAGGGGGAGTATAGCGGGGGCAGGGGGAGTATAGCGGGGGCAGGGGGAGTATAGCGGGGGCAGGGGGAGTATAGCGGGGGCAGGGGGAGTATAGCGGGGGCAGAGGGAGTATAGCGGGGGCAGAGGGAGTATAGTGGGGGCAGGGGGAGTATAGTGGGGGCAGGGGGAGTATAGTGGGGGCAGGGGGAGTATAGTGGGGCAGGGGGAGTATGGTGGGACAGGGATAATATGGTGGTGGCAGGGATAGTATAGTGGGGGCAGGGATAGTATAGTGGGGGCGGGGGGTGTATAGTGGGGGCAGGGGGTGTATAGTGGGGGCAGGGATAGTATAGTGGGGGCAGGGATAGTATAGTGGGGGCAGGGATAGTATAGTGGGGGCAGGGATAGTATAGTGGGGGCAGGGATAGTATAGTGGGGGCAGGGATAGTATGGTGGGGGCAGGGATAGTATGGTGGGGGCAGGGATAGTATGGTGGGGGCAGGGATAGTATGGTGGGGGCAGGGATAGTATGGTGGGGCAGGTGGAGTATAGTGGGGGCAGGGGAGTATAGTGGGGGCAGGGGGAGTATAGTGGGGGCAGGGGGTGTATAGTGGGGGCAGGGGGAGTATAGTGGGGGCAGGGGAAGTATAGTGGGGGCAGGGGACGTATAGTGGGGGCAGGGGACGTATAGTGGGGGCAGGGGGAGTATAGTGGGGGCAGGGGGAGTATGGTGGGGGCAGGGGGAGTATGGTGGGGGCAGGGGGAGTGTGGTGGGGGCAGGGGGAGTATGGTGGGGCAGGGATAATATGGTGGGGGCAGGGATAGTATAGTGGGGCAGGGATAATATGGTGGGGCAGGGATAATATGGTGGGGGCAGGGATAGTATAGTGGGGGCAGGGATAGTATAGTGGGGGCAGGGATAGTATCGTGGGGCAGGGATAGTATGGTGGGGGCAGGTGGAGTATAGTGGGGGCAGGGGGTGTATAGTGGGGGCAGGGATAGTATAGTGGGGGCAGGGATAGTATGATGGGGGCAGGGGGAGTATGGTGGGGGCAGGGATAGTATAGTGGGGCAGGGATAGTATAGTGGGGCAGGGATAGTATAGTGGGGGCAGGGATAGTATAGTGGGGGCAGGGATAGTATGGTGGGGACAGGTGGAGTATAGTGGGGGCAGGGGGTGTATAGTGGGGGCAGGGATAGTATGGTGGGGGCAGGGATAGTATGGTGGGGGCAGGGGGAGTATAGTGGGGGCAGGGATAGTATGGTGGGGGCAGGGGGAGTATGGTGGGGCAGGGGGAGTATGGTGGGGGCAGGAGGAGTATGGTGGGGGCAGGGGGAGAATGGTGGGGGCAGGAATAGTATGGTGGGGGCAGGGGAAGTATGGTGGGGGCAGGGGCAGGGGCTTTAGAAAGGGACTGAAAAAAAAACGTTTTGATTTAAAAAAAAAAAAAAATGCTACAAGTTCTTCCCCCACCCTTACCTTGGGCCAGGAGGGAGAACCTTACCCCTGGTGGTCGGCTGGGACGGGCTGCACTGGAGGCTGGAGCTGCAATCAGGACCGCTGGGGAGTCTGGGAGCAGTAGAAGTCCCGCCCCCTTCTGACATCATCAGAGGAGGACGGCTGACTTCACTGCCAGGCTCCTGCTGTGTGCTGGCTGCAGGGAGAGAGGTAAGATTAAAAATCCGAGTCTCCAGCCAGAGGCAGGAGATTCGGATTTTTGCGCCCCCCCCTCCTCTGGCGCCCTAAGGCGGCCGCCTATGCCGCCTTATGGACGCGCCGGCCCTGCGCTACAGTAATAGAAAAAAAGTACCCACACCATGTCAGTAAGTCCTGAGTAAGATGTTTGTATCTGTATTGTTATATGTTGTTAAAAAATATGAAGTATGTATTAGATATTTTTCTAATAAAAAAATAAAAACACCTGAAAGATTTATAGGTTCTATTAAATTACATAATTCACTCAATTATATTTAAATATGATTTATATAAACCCCTTAAAACGGGAGGGCGTACTATTACGCCATATTCTAAGCGGCTCTAAACGCCGCAGGGCGTAATAGTACGCCCTCACGGTTTTTGTTACTTACCCGGGATCCCAGGGAGTCCCCCGCGGCGGATCCTACCTCCTCCGGCCCCCCCGGCCATGTGAGAGTGAGGTCCTTGGGAGGACCTCACAATCACATGGCCGGGTTAGCTGGCTGCTGCATTGCCAGCAGGGGGACTGCCTGTAATGACAGTTAGTCCCCCTACTGGCTGGAAATCAAATAAAATAAAGTTAAAATCAGTGAGAAAAAAAAAAAAATTATATACTGTATATACTCGAGTATAAGCCGAGTTTTTCAGCACATTTTTTGTGCTGAAAAACCCCAACTCTGCTTATACTCGAGTTAATAGTCTGTATTATGGCAATTTGCATTGCCATAATACAGACAGGGGCTGTGGGGGCTGTCAGAGAGCTTACTTACCTCTCCTGCAGCTCCTGTCAGCTCTCTCCTCCTCCGCGCCGTCCGTTCAGCACCTCGGTCAGCTCCCAATGTAAATCTCGCGAGAGCACACTTACAGTGTGAGCTGACAGAAGAGCTGACCGGACGGAGCGGAGGAGGAGAGAGCGGACAGGAGCTGCAGGAGAGGTAAGTAAACTCTCTGCCAGCCCCCCTCTCCCCCCCACTGAACTACCAATGCTGGACCACCAGGGAAGGAGAGCCCCCCTCCCTGCCATATATCAAGCAGGGAGGGGGGACAAAAAAAGATATATTAATAATAATAATTAAATTAAATAATAATAAAATAATAATAATAATTGAATTAAATAAAAATAATAATAAATAATAATAAAAAAATTAAAATAATAAAAAAAAATTGCCCACCCCCACCAAGGCTCTGCAACACACTGCACACACTGCACTCATACACACACTGCATTCATACACACACACTGCACACATACACACACACACACTGCACACATACACACACTGCACTCATACAAACACACTGCACTCATACACACTGCATTCATACACACACTGCATTCATACACACACACTGCACTCATACACACACACACTGCACTCATACACACACACACTGCACGCATACACACACACACACACTGCATTCATACACACACACTGCATTCATACACACACACTGCATTCATACACACACACGCTGCACTCATACACACACACGCTGCACTCATACACACACGCTGCACTCATACACACACGCTGCACTCATACACACACTGCATTCATACACTCACACTGCATTCATACACACACACTGCATTTAAATATTCAATTAATATATTTTTTTAGGATCTAATTTTATTTAGAAATTTACCAGTAGCTGCTGCATTTCCCACCCTAGTCTTATACTCGAGTCAATACGTTTTCCCAGTTTTTTGGGGTAAAATTAGGGGCCTCGGCTTATATTCGGGTCGGCTTATACTCGAGTATATACGGTACTTAGATCATATATATAAAAAAATTATATACTTAGATCATATATATTATATCTAAGTATATATATATATACACACACTGTCTAGGTGTATTTTACTATTAATATATATAATTATATATATATATATATATATATATATATATATATATATATTATCAAATTACACGTAGACTGATACTGATTAAATATATATATTTAATACGTTAAAAAATAAAAAAAATCTATAGATGTGTGTTGTTTCGTTCTAATTGTATTGTGATATTAATATATATATATATATATTAAAATCAAAATACACGTAGAACAAAATAATATATATATCTATATACATAAATAGATACATATATATATCACTATATATATATACATACACACACACATATATATATATACACACATACATACATATATATATATATATGAGTGCACTCTTTTCTTATGTGTATATATATATATATATATATATATACACATATATTAATTCTACATATATATTTATGTAATATTTTTACATAATTAGGTATTTTAATTAATTACAATTAGCGGGACCTGCCTGACAACCCATGCCGAAAGTATAGGGAATTTAATTTGCTAGCACTATATTTAACCCTATAACTTTCCAAGACACCAAAAAACCTGTACATGGGGGGTACTGTTTTACTCGGGAGACTTCGCTGAACACAAATATTAGTGTTTCAAAACAGTAAAACGTATTACAACGATGATATCGCCAGTAAAAGTGACGTTTTTTGCATTTTTCACGCACAAACAGCACTTACACGGACGATATTATTGCTGTGATACTTTTTACTGTTTTGAAACACAAATATTTGTGTTCAGAGAAGTCTCCCGAGTACAACAGTACCCCTCATGTACAGGTTTTATGGTGTTTTCAAAAGTTACAGTCAAATATAAGGCTTGTGTTTCATTTTTTTCACATTAAAATTCGCCAGATTGGTTACGTTGCCTTTGAGACCCTATGGTAGCCCAAGAATGAAAATTACCCCTATGATGGCATACCATTTGCAATAGTAGACAACCCAAGGTATTGCAAATGGGGTATGTCCAGTCTTTTTTAGTAGCCACTTAGTCACAAACACTGGCCAAAATTGGCGTTTTTTGCATTTTTCACACACAAACAAATATGAACGCTAACTTTGGCCAGTGTTTGTGACCAAATGGCTACTAAAAAAGACTGGACATACCCCATTTGCAATACCTTGGGTTGTCTACTATTGCAAATGGTATGCCATTATGGGTGTAAATTTCATTCCTGGGCTACTATACAGTCTCAAAGGCAACGTAAACAATCTGGCGAATTTTAATTTCAAATGTAACGTGCTATATTTGACCCTGTAACTTCCCAAAACACCATAAAACCTGTACATAGGGGGTACTGTTTTACACGTGAGACTTTGCTGAATACAAATGTGTATTTTATTGCAGTAAAAGCAAACAGTATTATGACATTGACAGTTAAAATGTCATGTAGAACTAAAAAAATAAAAAAATTCTTATTTTCTCCCATTTTTTTCATATTAAATTATGTTTCATAGCTAAATATTTGATATTAAATGAAAGCCATGTTTCCCCTGAATAAAATGATATATAATAAGTGTTGGGTTTTGTTTACGTTTTGTTTTGTTCACAACGTGTACATTTGGCTCTGTCCTTAAGGGGTTAAAATACAGAAGGCTGACACAAAAACACAGCTGGATATAAGGCAGCACGAGCCTGAAGCTGAAATATTTAAAGGAACACTCTAAACACTATAACCACTACAGCACACAGAACTGGTTATGAGGTCTTGAGTGCCCTGGCAACCAGCACTGTAACTTGTCAAACTATTTTAGAGCAATTTGTTACTTGCGGTCCGCCAGGTACCGCAGTCCACCAGCACTACAGTCTACAGGACAGCCTGAATATCTTAGTCTGAGCTAAGCCTGGCAGTGCAGTACTTATCACATTGGTTAAGAGTGGTCCAAGCAAGAGACTGTAAGCGCCGCGCTCAGTAGTAATCAGATAAGAAATGGAACTGTTTTAAAACAGTGTCACTACTTACAATGGGGGAGAACGGGTACCTTTACAGTTATAGATCTTATATATTTTATATGGTGTTAATTTGATACTTAATGAAAGGAAGTGATTTCCAAATTTCATAGCAGATTTGCTCTTGCTCAATACAAGTGTGACATAGTAAAATTACAGCTGGTCCAGACAACCTGCCTACTGCATGATTACAGTGTTACATATCTGGTTTTGAGAACACAGACAAGGAAAGCAGCCACACACACACACACACACACCCTACAACACAGCATCCGTGCTCAGAGAATTTGATAAGACTTGAGATCCACTGGAATTGCTTTAGTCTATTTCATAATAAACACATAAAGAAATGGACATTTAGATTTCATCTGTTTGGGCCTATTTCAAAACATAAGCCGCTCCTAAAACCCTTAAGCGAACCTGGCCCTGACAGATACAGTAACAAACCAGGATCACAGACCAATTAGCATACTGGTACCTTGAATAAAACATTGAAAGTCACCTATAATTTGTATACTAGTGTAAACTTTTTCATATGATGGCTTTTTTTTTTTTTTTGCTGTCTTGTGAGTAAAGTTTTTATTGACATTTTCAATATAACACAAGGTCACAACAGCAAACACAGATAAAGCTAAAAAGACCAAAGTAGGCCTTAAACCACAAATGTCGTGGAAACTGACTGAAAACACAAAGTGTATTATCTAATATATGAGAGTTCAATAGTAGTTGAAATATGAAAGCCACAGCTCAGGAAAAGAAAAAAACATTTTCAAGAAAAGGAAGGCTGTTTTTTAAAATGTATATTTAGTAAATTATATCGCAATTTAGTTTTCTTCAGTCACAGCTAGGGCACACATTGTAAATGATGAGGAGAAATAGAAACATTTTATTTTATATATTTTCTTTATACCTTCTCTATGCTGACTGCCAGGTGAGGATCTTATTGCATCTTATAGTGTTGGTTTCTACTTTTAATTGTTTTCATACTTGTCAAATATAGTGATAAGTAAAGATAATACTGACTTTAAAGAGGTTTGCTGTACTAAAACTTACATCATATTTCTAACACATAAAAAACTTAAATAATCTATAAATTGTGAAAAGGTTATGTTTTTTCATGAGTTACCTGTATTTGATCTCCTCCTTATTCCAAAATCCCAACTAGATGTGATATCTACAGATTGGGAGTAGACATAACCCTGAGTCTCTCCATTCCCCTGCGATGCAGCGGTCTCCCCAGAAAATGAAGTTGGGTACAGCTTTTCCAAATCCACATCATGGTCAATGAGAACCATTTCGCACATGCCAGTGTCATCGCTTGTAACATGGGATTGACGAATATGGGCCAAGATAATCAAGGGATTGTCCAAAAAGGCCATTCTTTGCTCCCATAAAACATGGGTGATTTAGAACTAGCTCCAATAATCCATATATATTTATAGACCTGTGAAATAAAGACAAAGTGAGACAGGTTTACAATGAGAGAGGAAAAAAAGAAAACGTTTTAATAAGTAACCAGCTAACTTTCTTGAGTGACTTTCCAAATATTGTTTGACAAGTAGAATCGTCTGAATCTCTATTATACTTTTTATTCGAGTAGTGCAACAATTTATTTTGTAAATATTGAATTGTAACATATGTAAATCTGAATGCCAAATTTAAAGACAAAATAATCAATCTGTGAAAATAGCTGATTTGGAGAGATTTTTTTTTTTCAAGCAGATTGGCTATTATAAAGATTTTAGTTTCTTACATTTTGGAGCTTGATGACAAATTCCTCCAGTAAAAACAAATGTCAAAGCAAAGGGTACAAAAACAATATACTGAACATATAAACACATACATACATGCACCATACATACACACACACAAATTCAGTGTGGTCATCTAATGGTTGTCCAAAATTTGAAAAAAGTTTAATTGGATTTTGGAGAAAACAAAGATATGAGAATAAATTTTAGACAAACCAAAAACATAAAACATTTATTTTATTTATTCTTTATTTTGGGTTTTCAAATTTAAGTACAAAACCGTCAATGCGAGTAGGGTTACATTACAGTACAGGAATAAGTTTAGTGAACAGCTTCGACATGAACAGTATGTAAATTTGCAGCCTTATGTTCCAGTTTAGGCATAGTAAGTAGACACCATAATGTGTTTAGCCCTCCTTGTGGGCTTATTCCTATGGGGCCAATGTGCACACTTTTGACCCTGAGCCTTTTTGTGCGGTCAACGGTGTGTCCGCCCCAACCTGGTTGTCGTACCTTGGTCTTTGTCGTGGTGTTACAATGCGTCTTTATGCGAGAAGCCCTTTCTCTCAGGTCATCCTTGGGCCATGTCCACCTTGTGGAGTAGGTGGGAAGCGCCCATCTTGTTTCATGTCGAAGTGAGTGTCAATGTCAGGGAATGGTTAAGGCATAAATGGGAGTCGGCAAATCGGTATGTATGTCAGTGTCCCAGAATTGCTTTGGCGTAAATATTCATGTTAGGGCCGTGCTATAGCGTTTTCGTCTGTCATTAAGTGAGGAAGGTAAGGAGAGAGAGAAGTCGAAGGAATGGGCCAGGAAGTATGCGGGATAAGGGAGAAGTGAAATGGTGCGTTAAGAAAAGGGAAAAAGAAAGAGAGAAAAAAAAGTGGGCGGGGGAGAGGGGCCATCGCCCCTTCCGCGCTGCGCCCTCCACCCGTCGCACACAGCAAACATTTTTTTTTTTTTGGTGTTTTAAGTAAAGTTTATTAAAGCAAGAATTTTTTTTATAATCCAAATTATGTTTCTTTGCCCAGCTATCATTCCCCACAACCTACTGTGGTGAAATTCTGAGCTTTTCCACAGTAAAGAATTACAAAAATTAAAGAAAGGAATGCTTAACTTCCCGTACTGTTTTTCAAAATGCCTTTCCCCGGGTCTAAAAAAACATTACGTTTGATTTTATATTTTGCTTTTTTTTTTTTTTTTTAATATCTAGGACTAGCAATACCTGCCAGACCTGGCATTTACTCCGTACGTAAGCATTGAAGTTTCCTTTCCTTTTTTATGTGATTTTATTTTGTTTTGCAGTGTTTTTGCAAGATTTAAGTTTTTCCATGTTTTGAAATTTTTCAGTGAAGTTCTTTGAAGTTCCATCTGCATGCATGTTAAACAGCAGCCACGCCAGTAGCATTGCTCACAGCCTTTTGGGCAGCCTCCTTAGCTTGGTGGGCTTGCAACACAGCAACAGCTTCATCCACCTTAGAGCGGAGAGATTCTGGAGACTCCAGCATGTGAAGCAGCTCAGAATTATCAATCTCCAGCAACATGCCAGTAATCTTACCAGCGAGATTAGGATGCATAGCTTGGATCAGTGGGAACAGACGCTCACCCAGCATTTGTTTTTGCTCCTGTGGAGGAGCAGAGGCCAGCATGGAAGCAGTCAGAGGCTCTTGGCCTTGCATATGGACAGCAGGCTGCTGCATTGCAACTTGAGGTTGGGTACTAAGATGTTGTTGAAGATTACGGACACCAGCGGCATATTTATATTGAGTAACAGAACGCACAGTAGAAGTAGCAGCAGCAGCCGCTGCAGCAGCTGTTGGCCTAGGACCCATGGTCTGTGTTGATGTATTTGCAACGCGCTGCGCAGACACAACACGTGGGACCTGGGAAGAGGTTGGTCTCATTGCTCCAAAGGTTGGTGGTCTTGGAGCAGCAGGGCGGATGGCACCTGGCATGTTCTGGAATGGATGCCTGGCACCTTGAGCAGTCCAACGGGGGCTTGGTCTAATCTGAGCAAGCTGTCCAGGGTAGTATGCAGCACGATTTTGAGCAGGTGGGATTGCAGCCATGAAGTAGCTGGAGGGTGGTGGCTCACTGGATTGAGGGGCTGATCACTGGATTGGGTACAGCACGAACACTTGCCATTCTCTGCATGTACTGGTTGGTCAGATGTGCTTGCCTCTCTTCCTTGCGCTGTGCCAGAGCAACATACAGAGGCTTTGTGGCTACAATTCTACCATTCATTTCAGTGACTGCTTTGGTGGCCTCTTCAGGGGAGGAGAAGCACACAAATCCAAATCCTTTGCTTCGACCACCTTCGATCATTACCTTAGCACTTGTGATTGTCCCGAAGGGTGAAAATTCTTTGCGAAGACGCTCATCATCAATGCCATCATCCAAGTTTTTTACATAAAGGTTAACACCCTGGTATCTAGTAATTCGGTCCTGTTTCATTTGTTCAAATTTTCTCTTCAACTCGGTTTGCCTTTCCACCTTTTTCTGGGCACGGCCAACATAGATTGCTTTGCCATTCATATCTTTTCCGTTCATGTCATCTACAGCCTTCTGGGCATCCTCATGTCTTTCAAAAGAAACAAAACCAAAGCCTTTGGACTTTCCGCTTTCGTCTGTCATAACTTTAACACTGAGGGCTGGTCCATATTTGCCAAACATTTCTTTAAGTCTCTCGTCATCCATGTCTTCACCAAAATTCTTTATGTAGACATTTGTGAACTCCTTTGCTCTTGCACCGAGCTCTGCTTCTCGTTCTTTGCGGGACTTGAATCTCCCAACAAATACTTTGCGGTCATTCAAAAGCATGCCATTCATTTTATCAATTGCCCTCTCTGCAGCCTCCTGGGTTTCGAAGTGAACAAATCCATAGCCCTTCGAACCATTTTCATCACACACCACCTTGCATGATAGGATATTCCCAAATGCAGAAAATGTATCATACAGTGCTTTGTTATCAATGGATTTGTCCAGATTCTTGATGAAAATGTTGCCTACTCCACTTTTACGGAGAGATGGATCACGCTGAGACCACATTATACGCACTGGCTTGCCTTTTATGACGTCAAAGTTCATTGTATCCAAAGCACGTTCAGCATCAGCTGGTTGTTGAAAGTTTACATAAGCATAACCAAGAGATCGTCTTATGATCATATCCCTGCAGACTCTGATTGACAAAATTGGCCCAGCAGGACTGAATTTCTCATACAGCATAGCCTCTGTTACGTCAGGGTGCAGGTCTCCAACATACAGGGAAGCCATGGGGTAGCTGGGAGCACTTGGATTCATTTTCTATAAAGATTAAACACAAACTGCACGGAGTGACGGTTACTCGCTGCCTCTCACGAGCTGAGGCCTTGTCCTGCCCGGGGATTCTCTTCGCCGCTTCGGTGGTGGTGGGTTATTTTTTCCTTCACTGAGAGTTTTTTTAAAGCGATTTCTATTTTTTTTTTCCTTTTTTTTTTTTAAAATAAGTCGTCGGTTGGTTGTACTTCCGTTGCTTATTTCCGTGTGGTTATTTTTTTTTTTTCTGGAGCCGTTTAAAATCAGAGAGAGGGCGCGGGAGAAAAAAAAAGGAAACAAAAAAACTAAAAAAACATTGGATAAAGGAGGAAAAAAAAAAAATTGTAGAAAGGGATTTTTCTAGGGTTTTGTTTCCCAAAGGAGTTTTGTGATTTTTTTTTTTTTATATATTTTTTTAATAGTAAGAAATGTGTGCCGAGGCCAGGCTCCGGAGCACACACTCACACACAGCACTAACAGCCGGGGTAGAAGGGGAAAAGCAGCAAACATTTTTTTAACGAACCAAATCATCTCTAATGGTAAACATATAATTTTAAGATGCAATATTACATAGTAATCTATCTGCAAAAAAGACTCAAGTACAACCTTCATCTCAAAGCATAGATAAGCTCACATAGTAAAGCGGGAAAAAATGCAAACACCAGTGTAGATCTCAGAAACGATAAGTATAGCTGCATAAAACGTTAGCATCAAAATTTGATTGCAATTAGTTTTTGCAGCACAGATGTATTCACTTTTGTACAATATTGGTTTGCCGCAGTAACAGTAGTAGTCTATGCCAAGATAGTTTAGTGTGTCTGTCAGCGAGTGTGTGCCAGTTTCCTCTGTGTGTAAATGTGTGTCAGTTTTCTCTGTGTGTTACCGTGTGTGCCAGTGTCCTATGTGTAAATGTGTGTCAGTGTCCTGTGTGTATCTTGTACCAGTGCTTGGGCATGGGCATGGGCATGGGCATGGCACTGCTCTCTCCCCATGTTCAACTATTCTAGTTGCAGATGGAGAGGTGGAGTTGTTGCCATAGAAAAATGGATGTCTGGACTGGACATTTGTTAAGGGGAGGAGTTAGACATGTTTTAGTGTTTGCAGATGACACAAAACTTTGTAAAGTAATAAAATGTGAGCGGGATTTTGCTTTGCTGCAGAGGGATTTAGATAAATTGGGGGACTGAGCACTAAAATGGCAGAAGAAATGTAATGTAGAGAAATGCAAAGTTATGCACTTTGGGGTCAAGAATGCACAAGCAACTTACACCCTAAATGTTAGTGAACTAGGGATAACCACACACGAGAAGGATTTGGGAATTGTTATAGACAACAAATTAGGCAGCAATATGCAATGCCAATCCGCAGTTGCTAAGGCCAGTAATGTTTTGACATGTATAAACAGGGGCATAAATTCTCAGAATGAAAATATAATTTTGCCTCTTTATAAATCACTGGTAAGACCACACCTTGCATATGCTGTGCAATTTTGGGCACCTGTTCTGAAGAAGGATATCATGGCACTAGAAAAAGTGCAAAGACGAGCTACAAAATTGATAAAAGGAATGGAGCATTTTAGTTACGAAGAAAGGTTAAAAAATGTAAATCTCTTTAGCTTGGAAAAACAGCGCCTCAGAGGGGATATGATAACATTATACAAATATATTCAGGGCCAGTACAAACCATTAACTGGATATCTATTCATAAACAGGGCTATACATAAGACACAAGGTCCCGCATTTAGGATGGAATAAAGGCAAAGAAAAGTTTTTTTTACAGTAAGAACTATAAAGATATGAAATGAGGTGGTTTTATCAGAGTCCATACAGATGTTTAAACAGCAATTGGATAAATACTTCCAAAAACATAACATACAGGGATAAAATGTCTAATTAGTGGGGCAACATCTGCTTGATCCAAGGAGATATCTGACTGCTATTTTGGGGTCAAGAAGGAATTTGTTCCTCGTTTGTTGCAAAATTGGAAGTGCTTCAGACAGGGTTTTTTGCCTTCTTTTGATGGACGCAAGTCTCTTTTCAGCTATGTAACTATGTATTAACACGCCTGCTTTCAGACACTCCACACAAACATAACCCTGCATTCTGACACAAATATACACCTACATCCAATGCAAATACATCTCTGCATTTATAAACACACTTACACTTCACAAAGACATCCCTGCAGTCGCAGACACACCAACACTTCATGCTGTTAACATGATATGTATTAAACATGTTTTGAGTTGGCCAGTAAATTTTAAAGGGACACTATAGTCACCCAGACTACGTCAGCTCAATGAAGTGGTCTGGGTGCAATGTCCCTCAGGTTTTAACCCTTCACATGTAAACATAGTTTACATAGGAAAGCATTGAGAAATGCTTTCCTATGGATACTTTGAATGCGCGAGCGGCACTTGCCGCGCATGCTCATTCGGCTCCAGTGACGTCGGACAGTGGAGCTGACGTCGGACTGGGAGGAGAGGTCACCAGTGCCAAGGGAGGCTGGCGCTGGATTAAAGTAAGTAACTGAAGGGGTTTTAATTCCTTCAGCGCCACGGGAGGGGGACCCTGAGGGTGGGGGCACCTTCAGGGCACTATAGTGTCAGGAAAACCGCTTTGTTTTTTCTGACACTATAGTCATCCTTTAAGCCTGGGTCATAGTTCAGGACTTGACATTTTGAAGCTGGCTATGTAATGCTCATCAATATCTTCAACATGAGGCTTATCAAGCAATGTCACTGGTGTACACATTCAGGAAAAAACAAAATTGGGTAAAGGGAAGATCCTAGAAGACAACGGGTACCTTCATAGCTCTTCTCATACAATGCAGGGCAACAGGCATTTATGAGGAAAAAAAAGAAGGCTGTTTACATCAGCTGTATCAAGTGCTGACTGGAAATGGCAAGATGTGGAAGGAGGACATTCTTTGACACTCTCTCATTTGCTCTATTTTGCAAAAAATAAAAATCAACTTGTCCAAGACAAAATATTCCATTGATTGCAATATGGTTTCAATTAAATTCCATTGTAGCATAAATATGTTGTTTTTTTGGGGGGGGAGATCTACTGATAACCATTCATGCAAACGAGTAAGTGTTTTAGGACAAGACTAAAGTACTTTATTGATACAAGCTAATTGTCTAAGCAGATTTACTACGAGATAAATACACATTATAATGAAGGTTATTGTTGCGAGGCTCTGTGAAACACATATACACATCTGTTCCTATAACACAGGTAAACCAGAGAAGGGAAGAGGGAAGAAGGAATTTGGATTTCCTACTCTGCCCCTTCTATTTAGGGAAATCTGGGAAGTCAGTGTATACAGACCTTTACTTAATCATGATGCATGCTGAGTCCATACACACTTAATGTAAGAGAGTGATAATGAATATATCCCGATCTGCGTACAAATACCCAGAACTATCATTCGGGATCCAAACCTCTCACTCCTCCTTTCCCACGGCACAGGTTAGGCATTGCTATGATAGACACACAAATCCTAAATTAAAGTAGACAAACGCGCCCAGCTTGCATGCCGCCTTCTATCAATACGGTGAAATGCTAATTTCCTAATTAACAACCTAATTAGGTAATTATGGCATTGCAGAAGGATGCCGCAATGAAATATGACAACATGGTCACCTCTTTATATGGCACCTGTGGGGCCTTTTCAGCTGTTACCCACAAAGCCTGCGGTATCAATTGGAGAGCAGATGTCAAAAAGACCTTGGCATTTCTCAGCCTGGTATGACAGGAATTGTTTAACTCTTCCACTGCAAAACATTACATTTGAGCACGAAACAGCAGATGTAAAACAAAACCTACCTTAAAATAGGAAACCTTAAACATTTTTAAGGACGTGGCAAAGAATACACATTTTCACAACACTTTACTGTTCTACTCCCTATAAATAAAAGAAAACATTTATACGTACCCTTTTTCCAATGCAGAAACTCAATAGGTACAGTTGCCTGCCCTGCGTCCCGTGATGTCTTCCTGGAGGTTGTATCTTCTTTGCCTTATAGAAAAGCATAAGGTTATGAGAAGTGCATACACGGCAAACGCCATGCTCGTTGTTGAATCCAATGCTTGCTTATGGTAGGCATTAGAGCATGTTCGACTTCTTCATGCAATGCATGAGGATGTCATATGTAACGAAACCAAGTCTCATTCTGTTGTAGTAGCTTGGTCAGAAACACAACCAATAGAGAATGTTTAGCCCTGCAATGAAAACATTGCAGCATCAACAAAAAATTGCAGGATGAAAAGACAGGGTCACTGCACCCAGACATCTTCATTGAGGTGAAGTTGTCTATGTGCCCATACTGGTCCATTAAGTTAGCAAATAAACCTCATGACCAATTTAATGGGAAACTATAGTGCTAGGAATGCAAATATGTATTCATAGCACTAAAGTTCACTGTGCTCCCTTGGCGGCAACCTTCCCCGGCCAATAAAGGGTTAAAAACCCTTTAATCCTTCACCCAATTCCAGCACTAATGTTCCTCTGCGCTGGGTTGATGTTCCGCCTACTCCGACGTCAGACTCAATGCTTTCCTATGAATATTTAACTGATGCTGGATGTCCTCATGTGGAGCGTGAGCATGTCCAGCATCAGTTAGGATGTGCCTATAAAGGCTGTCTGGTAGACAGCAACTCAAGGCTATTTTTTACATTGCAGAGCTAAGTGTGACAGGGACACTGCACCCAGACCACTCCAATGAGATGAAGTGGTCTGGGTGCCTATAGTGTCCCTTTAAAGACAAATAAATCAATTTAGGGGGCAGGGCCTGACGGTAATAGTGGAGAGACGCATCATGAGCTAGCTCCTCCACTATCTAAAAATCATTAAAAATCATTCCTGTGACCTCACTTGGCTTGCCAAAATACAGCCAAGAGTAAGATTTGCTCCCCCGACCTACCTGAAACGCTGTGCAGGTGTTCCAATCTCGTAAGGAGCTTCTTTACCTCACTGTGGCGGATGCAGCCTAGTGTACACTGGAAGGAGAGGCAGCCGCTCCTGAAGTGAAGGTGTACAAAAGCGACTAATTTTTTCAAGAAAAAGACCCTTATGTGGGTCGAAACGTTGATCGGGACAATATTGATGTGATTTGAAATAAGGAAAAAAGTTTGAGAAAAAAGACCTGTGAGTGCACCTATTCTCTATTGGATTATATATATATATATATATATATATATATATATATATATATACACACACACACACACACTATATACATAGCAGGGCTTGACAAATCCCAGGCGCCAGGTCACCATGAGGACTAGGAATTTTGTCAGCCCGTTCAGTGGAGGGAGCATGGAGGCGGGTGGATCAGCGAGGGAGCATGAAGGCTGCCCGCTTAGGGCGGCGAGGGAGGGAGCTGTTATCTTCCTACTCTCCTTGCATGCCCTGCAGTGATGCCAGGAGCCAGGATATGATGTCACTCCGGCCCCAGCAACACTAAACAATGCTCTAGGATGCAGAAAAAGAAGAGCTCTCAGCTAGAAAATTGATCCACTTCAGGTCTTCCAAAGGTAATAAGGCTGGATGGACTTAAATTGAAATAAAAGTAAAAAAAACAATAATTTGTCAGTGTGTGAGAAAATGTGTGTGTGCGTGTGTGTCTGTACATGTGTTTGTCAGTGAGTGTGTGCGTGTGTCTGTCAGAAAGTGTGTTAGAGAGTGTGTGTCTGTCAGAGTGCGTTTGTGTCTTTCAGTGTGTGTGTGTGTTTGTGTGTCAGGGAGTGTGCGTCTGCCTGTCAGAGAGGGTCTGTCTGAGAGTGTCAGGAAGTGTGTGTATGTATGTGTTTGCGTGTCAGGGAGTGTGCGTCTGCCTGTCAGAGAGTGTCTGTCTGAGAATGTGTCAGGGAGTGTGTGTGTATGTCTGTCAGTGAATGAGTGTGTCTTGTCAGTGAGTGTGTGTCTGTCTGTTTAGGTGACCGGCCCCACCTTGTTTTTACTAACTTACTTACTCTTGAATAGAACACTGCCTTAAAAATACAGTGCATTGAGTTGTTGTAAAAATAAATCTTTCAAATTGGTCAACGGTGTCTCAGGGTTCTGTTCTGTGCAAACTTCAGACTGATTAACGGTTCTGCAGATTATTAGAGACAGCCAATGAGGTACCACAATCGAGACCCTATGCCCCCTCCCCCCTTCTTGTGAGTCCATACATATGGAACTCAGCTGAAGGCATGGGAGTGATAGTGAATAATCTACTGTAATATACTTGACTGATAGAGGGATAACAGCACTGTACATGCTGGGATCTTATGCCTCGTTTCCACTGAGCGGATCGGTTCGGTTCAGTTCGGTACGGTTCGCTATTTTGGGTGTTTCCATTATGAAAGTGGTCCATATAAGCAAACCGTACCGATCCATTCAGGTTCCTGCTTCAGATGTAGGGCCATAGAAAATGGAACGGTTCGGTTAGGGCAGAGCTACTATACAATCCATTGATTGGTGGACAGGAAGAGCATTTTTTCTAAACCCCGCATGGCCCTGAAGGTCTGACTTGCAGTGGAAACGCTCACCAGAATGGGCTGGACCATTCTAAACCTTCCAAACTGTACCGACCCGAACCGATCCGCTCAGTGGAAACGAGGCATAAGTGATCCCAGCGTGTACTAGCTGCCTAGGAGTGATAGGAGCATGACTGGTGTCAGCATTTTCAGTTAAAGGGACACTCCAGGCACCCAGGCCACTTCTGCTCATTAGAGTGGTCTGGGTGCCAACTCCCACTACCCTTAACTCTGCAAGTTTAATTTTTATTAAAGTTTTTTTATAAACTGCAATAATTACCTTGCAGGGTTAATTCCTCCTCTAGTGGCTGTCTACTAGACAGCCACTAGAGGGCACTTCCATGTCTATAGCACAGGTTGTGAGGACCTTCAGCGTTGCTCAATTCCCCATAGGAAAGCATTGAAAAGCATTCAATGCTTTCCTATGGAGAGCTCTAATGCGCATGCGCAATAGGTCTCCTCGGCCGGCGGGCGGGATCAGTCTCGCCCACCGTCTGACGTAAGGAAGGGGAGGAGCTGCGGCAACCCGAAACCACCGCCAAGGGACATCGGCGGGGGTCTCAGGTAAGTGACTGTAGGGGTTTTCACCTCTTCAGCAACCGGGAATGGGAGGTGGGAGGGAGAGGGGACCTGCAGTGCCAGAAAAACAGATTGTTTTCCAGGCACTGGAGTGTCCCTTTAATGCCAGATTTGTGTAGAAATGTTGTTACTTTTTTAAAAGTTTAAATGTACACAATACTGGCACCTATTACCTTTATTGGTAACAGCTCTAAAAAATGATATTGGTCAATCCCAATTGCAGATGACACAAAACTAAGAAAGATAATGCAGTCTGAACATGATAAAACTTCTCTACAGAGGGATTTGGATAAATCAGGGGACTGGGAATGCAAATGGCAGATGGGATTCAATACAGATAAATGCAAAGTCATGCATTTTGGAATAATTAACCCAAAAGCAACTTCTACATTAAATGGAACCACTTTGAAAAAGCCTGTTCTAGGTGAAACACGTAAGTGTTTTATAATTTCTTTTATAATTGATTTTATATTTGTACTATCTCCAAATAAAGTCAATTATTTTACACCACCTTGGAGACTCCAGACCTATCTTTGAAGCTTTTTTCGTCCTGAAGTCGCACACAGTGATATCCTTGGTGGGGATTATAGCACCTAAACCATTTGGGATTGAGAAATACCTGTATTTGCTCTCTGTTTGTGAGTATATCTCATTTTTTATTTGTATCCTGTTTAACACATACAGTGAGCACTATAATCTATTTTTATTTCTTCTCCTATACACTGAGGACATCTGACTGCCCATCTGCGGTACAATAACTAAAAGCCTGGGATCAACATCTACTAACAAGCACAAGGATCCACCACCATATCCACAGACGGGGATTGTTCCGTCCATGTGTGAAAATATTGAGCTGAACATAAGCTCCAGAATATTGTAAGTGCATTTTGTTTTCATATTTTACCAGCATTTATAACATACTACACTTTATTATGTTCTCTCTATTTATTTTATATACTACTTTGGATCTGAGAATAACTGTACAGGCGCTGTCTCCCTGCACCCTTCTCTGCAAATCACATTACCAGAAAGAAGAGACTCTGGTTAGGGGAGGCCAAGCTGCCACACACGAAATACAAGCGCCAAAAATTCCACCCCCTTACAAATCGTATACATTAAATGGGGTCGAATTAGGGATACATTGAAATGAAATTTAGATAGGTACAAGGTTTTTCGCTACTGCAGACAAATTACTCCACCGTTGATGCCTCATAACTTAATTTTAACTTTTATTAATCGATATTAACACCTGGTTGCTGCCACACAGTTAAACAGTCTATGCGTTTCGTGCACTCTTTTTCAAGACTTAGCTTGTTTTCTCCATGGGAGGACCACCAACTCGGCTACAGGGGCGGAGATTAAAATATTTGATATTGGCATCGGTGTGAATCTGTCAGTATCAATTTATGCAAATGATTTCAACTACTGGTTTGGACTTTGGGATGAACAATTAGAAGTAGCAAACAGGCAACAATTTGCAATGCTGGTCTGCTATTGCAATGTTTAGTAAGGTGAGGTCATACATAAGAAGTTGTATTGATTCATATCATGAAAATATAATTTAGCATCTCCATAAATCAATAGGCCAACCACACCTTGAATATGCGGTGCAATTGTAGGCACCAATTTTAAAGAAAGATATTAATAAGGGGGCAGAAACCATTCGTTAAGAAGAAAGGTTAGAAAAACTGCATTTGTTTTCTTTAAAAAAGTGTCTCAGAAAAGATATGATCGCATTATACAAATACATACAGGGTTAGTACAAACCACTAGGTAACAATCTGTTCATAATATACAAAAGACAAGAGGTCACCCTGTCATGGCGCCAGTTAGCCGTGACCATGACACCATGCCCAATCGGGGCAGTCATGCTAGGGTAAGCCCCTCGAACATACTTACCCCACAGCAGATTCCCCTCCGATCCACTTGCTCCCCATCTCCCAATCAAAATAGGGGTTCAGAGGAATGTCAGCCACTTCAAAATGCCACATTTAAACAACCTCATCCCTGAATGTGATGCTGGTGATGCAAACATGCGTGATCGGCTTGCACGCACATATTGGCATCGCAGGGTCCATTTTGACTAATTCCTATACTTCTACAGCTATTAAAACTCAAAGTTTTCATTTGTTTCGTTGAATCCAAGAGCAGATATCTTGTTTATCTCTGGCTCATCTGACCTTGGCAATACCTTGACTCTTCTACTTTCTATTGACCTTTGGCTATTCTCTTGTTTATTCTGATTTCTGTTACCCTGACCTCTGCAAATCTTATACTATTCTTTTTAGCTTTCAGTCCAGCCAATCTAAGGACCGTAATACACTTTCCTCAATTTAGATTTATTTGTTATCAATAAGTTCTGCAATTTGGGTCTTGGTTATCCTTGACACACCCATTGAGACTGGAAGAAAGACTGTTTCACTTAAAGCAGAGAAATGGTTATTTATATAATTAGTACTTATATAGCGCCTTTCTCCCAGTGGGACTCAAATCGCTTTTCAGCACACGCGCTCAGAATTAACCAAATAAGCAGCTGAATAGTAATAGATGTTATTATTACCCAATTAATGGTACTCATTTTATCGACCTCGGGAGGGTGAAGGGCTGAGTGGACCCTGCTGGGATGTGAACCTGTGACCTTGCATTTTTTAACTGGTTTTGTAGTTAGGGAATCAACCAACTGAGCTACCTCACTGGCTTCTCTGTTCCGGAACGCCTCATGTTAATGTTGTGCATACTGAACATCTGTCAACAGATGTAAAAATCTTTACTTGCAGACAGAGTACCGGAGGGTGCTCGTTTATTTTTTATTTAATTTTAGTAACTCCCATCATCCCTCCCAAAATCCCTGGGATCCCTCTCCCTTCGCAGGCGCAGATTGTGCACATCCCCTCTGAGAGCTTAGAGAAACTTGTGATTAGACCACGCAGGCATTCTCTGACGTCAGCCGGAAAAAAGAGAATCGGCGCTAGGAGATTCACTCGGTGCTGGATATTAGGTAAGTAAAAACATTATTTTTACTTATTCTAAAGGAGTTGACCAAACAGTAATGCCCTATATGGCATAGTAAACTGAATAATACATTTTCTTATAAGGGTTGTAGTAACCTTTTAACATGTAACTTGTTGCTGATCCAAGATGAAATTCTGATTCCCTTTATGGAGCCAAGAAAAATAGGTTTCCACATTTTGGATCACAATTGGGTCCGGCTTCAAATGGGGGGGGGGGGGGGGGGTTATTTTGGTTCAACAGCATATAACAGATGTGTTTTAAAGGTTGTATTCTATGGACAAGTGTCAGGGTACCTGAGGTCTCTACCTCCGAGAGAGGTAGAGACTTAGACGTTTATCCGTCCGGACGCCATGTTTCTCCTGTTCCTCGCGGTCTACCACCCGTTCACATAGACGCCGGCCGCGAGGGAGTTACTTCCTTATGTAGCATGGTGCCCGGAGACCGACGTCATGACGCCAATCCGGAACGACCTGTCACTCAATCCGTTGGAGACCAATCAGGACTCGTCGGAGGCGTGTCTATCCTCTCTAGCCAGGGTATTTAAACATACTTCGCCCTGTTGCTCATTGCCCTGTCGTGGTTCTAGCCTGTCTAGTCACTCAGTGCTCTGGTGTTTTTCAGTTATCCTTTTGGTTACGACCCGGCTTGTTTGACTTACTCTGTTTACCTCTGTTATCCTTGACCCGGCTTGTTACTCGCTTACCTGTCCTCTCGTTCCCTCGACCTCGGCTTGTCTCTGACCATTCTCTATACTCTCTGTACGTTAGTCCGGCCATTCTAAGGTCCGGTATACGTACCCTGTACCTGTTTGTACTTTGCGTGTTGGATCCCTGACCCGATCCTGACAACAAGTCTTTTTTTTAACCTAGATTATGAACAGAAACAGTTGTAGGAGGAATGAAACTGCCAAACTGCTAACAAAGTAAGGTTGCTGAAGACCGTTTAATGCCAAACGTCATACACCATATCAAGACTATGCACAGCAACAAGACACAAGGTATATATATACTGCATCAGCAAGGATTTCCCCTGGCAGGAGATTCAAAGAAGCCGTGTTTCCAGATGAGCGGGCTAAAATCTTCTGAAAAAGCACAAAAGAAAGTGCAACGTTGAGGGCGTAGATGCAGTGGTATGCCAAGAAAACTTGGTGCATTAGATTAAAGACATATCATGTTTACTTCCCTTCACAATCATATGTCAAGCAGTGTCAACTTAGATTTGGCAGCAACCAGTGGGAGCCTGGTACACCCACCTACTTTCCAAAGTAGTATGGTCAGAAGTGGTCTTCATGGAAGACTTGTGACCAAAAAGTCACACCAGTGGCTTTTTTGCTGAGGAGTGAAATGAAAATGAGTGTCTGCAGAAAAAAGTGAAGCGTTGCAATAGGAGTTAGGTAGTTAGTCAGAAATTAGTTACTTCAATGCTGAGAAGTACATGCCAGTGTATCCTAAGCTGCGCCTATAACCTCGGTTCACTATGAGGGCCCAGTCGCATCACATCGTAAACATTTAATGATCTCCTGTTGATGACTTGCAGCAAAGTTCCCAACTAGTCCCCTGTGTTATGCAGCAAGTTGACAGCTGGTTCCTTTTTCCATTGGGGCTTGGATTCCACTGGCCGATATCAGTCGGCTGTACAGTGCTGCCTTAATACTGCATCCACCAAGCGTGATTGAGTTTTTGACCAAAGAAGGATATACTGCCAACATCCACCAGGGCTCAGAAATGTGAACAGTGAGGTGACAATTGAAGTGAGCATTGTGTAAAGATAGGTGAAAACGTTTGAAGAAGGCACAGAGCAGTTTGATTTCCTTGATTGTGGGACAATAATAAACAACAACCTCTACATTGCATCAGTTCGAAACAGCTGAATGCAATCAAGTTACACCACGATAATGCATGACCTCACACTTGGGAAACATCACAGAATCTTGCAAAAGTGGGATGGTTAGTGGTACCACTTCCACCTTACAGCCCTGATCTCGCACCACCAAACTTTCACTTGTTTGGTTAAGGAAAGTTGTCACTTCAATGGTACAGGTGAAGTGAAAGACGTATGCTGGGTGAGGGAGGGTCCCAAATACTTTTTGAAAAGTGGCTTTGGCAAAAGAGTTCAATGGTGGCACAAATGCATTACCACTAGAGGAGACTATTTTGAAAAGTACAAATGTTGTAAATAAAGAGTTACTCTACACAGTAATGTATTGTTAATAAAAGACTTACTGGCCATACTTTCAGTACAATCCTCAAAAAAATAACTTTATGTAAAGAAGTGTACACTTATATACCTTCCAACATTTCAAATAGACAAACATGGACAATTCAACCTTAGGAGTATGAGAGGGTGTGTGACCAGGGCAGGGATCGTAAAAAAAATAAATAAAAATAATAATAATAATAATTCAGGTGAGTTACTGATAAGAATTTTTGCAAGTAAAATGCAATGTAGAACAAACAATGTACCTTATTTACAAAGAGTGCTTTCTAAGCATATTTATGTGAGTTGTATTGCTATGGAACTGTGGACATACCAGCAAAACGGAGCTCCTAGAGAGACATTAAGATAGAAACAATGGATATAGGAATATGGGGCAAAAGAGTGACTGACCCTCCTAAATAGAGACACTTGGGAAGTATGCACGTATGAGGAAATCTAAGCAAAGGAGGTATTTCTAAACTTTACCAGTTTAAATGGACTGGATCTGCAGATATCTCTTGCAAATGCATGAAAATGTGTAAAACAGCATGTAGTGATAAAATAATTAAAATGATAATAAAAAGAACAAAAAAGTGTTGTAAGTGAAATATGAGTCAGCTGAAAATTAATTGTCTCAATGTGGTTTGAAGACCAGTGCTTGACAAATTTGCTTGAAATCATGGAGCAAGCTAAGAAGTTAGATGCCGGGTTATTTAAAAAAAAAAAAAAAAAAACGTTATTCTCAACGACAAAAATACAATATGTAAAGGTATGACCGCAATTGCAACTGTTGCAGTTGTGGTCATACTCTGACCCTACTAACGGTCCTCTCCTCCTCTGCCCCTCCTGCCCATTTCCTCCCGATTGCTGCTACTTTTGAACTGCCACAACGAAGAGTTAGGTGCCCTCAAAGGCACCACCATATGCACAGTTTGGTTTAAATTGCAGGAAGATAATTTACACAATTGAATCTTTGGTTTATTTTACAGCCACTACTTACAGTTTAGTTATATGCCCCTGTAGGCACCAGTTTACGGTCTTCGATAGCAGCAATTTGGATATCAAATTTTGCTACAAAGCATTGTATTCTATTGTATAACACAAATTAGAGATCAGCTTTCTTTCTATTTTTTAAGTCCTCTACTTTGTAGCAACTGAATTTTAGACTAGCACATTTTTTTTTTTTGTGTAAATTTTTTTGTTAGGGCACTATATGTATGATTTGTGGTTTCTGGTATGTGGTTTCCTTCATTTTAAAAAAATATAAGATAAAGTTGTTGTTTTTATGTTGCATGACCTTACACCCATGAGTGTACAGAGTTTAAGTGATATATAATAGGTGGACTATTTTATTTGTATATACAGTGGGACCTCGGTTTACGAATTTAATGCATTCTCCGGGATGTTTCTTATTGCGAAAAATTTGTAAACGGAAACACGGTTTCCCATAGGAATGCATTGAAAACCAATTAATCCGTTCTGGAGGTCAGAAAAAAGCCAAAATAAGCTGGCATGGAAACCAACCCACAATGCAGAACACAATAAAAGGCATGCAAACGACAAAGCTCAGCTCCCTACCTTTCCACAGCTTGAGAAATGCACCAAAAAGTCCCAAAACAACTGCAAACAATTTCCAAAATGGCTCCAAAACCCAATGCAAAAGCCGCTCCAACACCTCCACACTCTACGCCACGTGCTACCCACAGGCTCCAGCATGCAGGGGCAGTGCTATAAACCACCCAGGTGCAATGCATCCTGCGAAAAAAAATTGTAAACCAAGACATTATTTTCAATGGTTTTTCATTTGTAAACCGAAAATTATGTTAACCGAGGCGTTTGTAAACCGAGGTCCCACTGTATAGAATTATATATATATATATATATATATATATATATATATATATATATATATATATATATATACAAACGAAAAAATCAGAGCACTCCAAAAGGACTTCTTATTCAGTGTTTACTGTGACAAAAGTTACATCAAATCATCAAATCAAATCGACGTTTCGACCCCTTAGGGTCTTTTTCAAGATCTTGAAAAAGACCCTAAGGGGTCGATACGTCGATTTGATTTGATGATTTGATGTAACTTTTGTCACAGTAAACACTGAATAAGAAGTCCTTTTGGAGTGCTCTGATTTTTTCGTTTGTATATATATCTTGGACGCCGGCAGCACCAAAGGCAGGAATTTTTTCACAGCCATTTAAGGGTGAGTGCCCAATTCATATTTTTTCTATATATATATATATATATATATATATATATATAATGCCAAAATACCAGAGTATTGCAGTATACAATGATACCTTTTTTATTGGACTAACATAATATTTCAAAGACAAGCTTTCGAGTTTTCCTCTCTTCAGGTCTGAAGCAATACAGATCAATATGATCGAGTTTAACACTTAAAACAAACTCTATATTGCATACTGCAATACTCTGGTATTTTGGCATCTGGGAGAGGGAGAGGGAGAGGGACCCCATATGTAGTGGTTCACTGATTTTGCATCTTTTCCTAAGTTGTGTTTCTAAGCTGTTGTATACAGCAAACACAGACTCAAAGGAATACATGTTTAAAATGGAATGAGGTAAAAATTTAATTCTTTGTTAAACTAATTTGCATATGCCCACCCATAATCCTTTACGGTAGAAACATCACTGCAAATTTGTTATTTCTGTGGGAAAAGCAAGTCTTATGGCTTGACTCGTGTGCAGATTTTTGTTCACTATCACCGGGCAACACGATGGTCAAAATTGCCTTCGCACGTCATACCTTAACAAGCAACAATACTATTATGTGTTGAGCTTACCCACAACTAAGACTAGTCAGGTAGGTCAAACCGTTCTTATCCATTACTACCCCACTGACAATTCAGGGTGCCTGGTAAAAAATGTTGAACAAGATTGGTATTCCTTTTGCCCACTTATTTACAGACCTACCACATATGTCGGTGTGACAAAAGCACCTTTGTCACTGGGATTTGGAGAGGCCTGCTTGCCAGCCTCTTGCCCTGTGACTATGGCAACTGGGATATATTGCCCTTTAAAAACACTATTTGGGCATATTGGATTTTAAAGGCACTGTTTCTAAACCTTGGACTTTTAACTGGAACAGATTCAAACATGTGGCGGTGGCCATCTATAATTGTCCAGCAGTGTTTTGCCGTCGAGTGTATGGAACTCTTTTGGGCATGGGACCATGTGCATGTGCATGGTGGGGCAAAAATAAGACTTTCCTGAACCCCTGAACCGATCTGGGTGATTTTTGGATATCAGGGAATGTGACTTTGTGGGGATATGTTGTATTTTGGGGTACTTTTTGGGGTTTGTAAAAATGTGTGGTTTTTTTCTGCTTAGAGTTAATTGAGTTAGTCCATTGTCTTAGTTAATTGTATCACAGGCAGAGGGGAGGGCTTGTGTGCTGTATGTGGGAGTGTCGGACATTGTTGTATTGATCTGATTGGTTTGTGTGCCTGTGTTCCATCAGGCCCAGGGGGTGTGCCTTTGGCCTGATGAATTGTATAAATTGTGAGTGCTGGCTTGCATTAAACAGACTTGTTCTACCCTTCATGAAGTTTTGGCTCATGTTTGGGGGATTGGAGAACTACCTACACTCTGGGGATTACTATAATCACTATACTCCCCAGAGTAAGCTCTTGTAAGAGCTAGTTCTTGTTCTTGTTCCTGTTCCTGCTCTCTGGATTTAGGAGAGGTCTGCCTACTGGAAGCTGGTCCCTAGTCTTGGGCCCAGAGTAGGAGGAAGACGGCGAGAACCCAACCAAGCTGCGGCAGTTCGTGGGGTATGCGGTGGTTATGGTGTCTAGTGGAGTGCTTGGAGCCCTCGGAAAGCACTAGGAGCATTCGTCAACGGAAGGTACCCAGTCGGGGTGCCATGCATTCCTTTACAGTCGGTATCGGCACACCTCAACCGACTTTGCTTATTAAAGGTAGATGACTTAATCTTTATTTCAATTCCATTACTGAAATGGCCCCCGAACACACATATATATATATATATATATATATATATAAATAAATACACGCACAAACACACACACACACACATACATACACATACTGACTAGTTCTCCATTGGGACACACATTATTGTTATAAGTTTAGTCTCTTACACTTTAGAGGTTACCCTCTATTTGAAGGTGTTCCCGTTCAGGATTATTTTGGCTCTTTGTTTTACGTTTTAGTTTTATTCTTAGCTTAATGCAGTGGTTCTGGTGTCCATAGCCTGTCTGTGCAGGCTTTTGAATGTAAACACTGCCTAGAGACATCTCTAGTGACAGTCACTCAGACGGCCACTAGAGGTGTTTCTTAGTCCAGTGCTGCACTTATCTTCATCATCTGCACGATCTGCGTGGAGGAGCTGAATGTTCCCATCGAGATTCAATGCATCTCTATGGAGGAGGTGCTGATTGGTGCGTCATTTTGCCTCTTAATACTTTCTTATGGGAAAGCATTGGCTTGGCTGAGATCATCAAGATGAATTATCTTCTAAACAGACAGACAGACACTCATTGACAGACACACACACACACACACTGATACTGACACACTCAAACACATTCTCTCACAAACTCACACATTATTATCTGTTTTTTATTTAAATACATCCAGCCTCCCTACCTTTTTAGAGTGCTGGAGTGGATAATTTCCCTGGGATCCAGTGTGGCTGCTCTGCTCCATCAAGCAGTAGTGATGTCATATTCCGGCTCACCGGAATCACAGCAGGGAGTGCGAGGGAGCAGAGCAGGAGGATTACAGCTCCCTCACCGTCTGGGTTCATTCTCCTTTAGCTGGCTGCCTCAAGGGTGCAGGGGGACTGTTTCCAAACAAACATTGAAGCGCCAGGGCAAAATTCCTAGTTGCCATGGCGACCTGGTGCCTGGGATTTGTTGCGCCCTGCTGTTGACACAGACTCAAAGATTTAACTTCTAGAAATCCTATTAAAAAGCAAATTCTATCTTGAAAACAAAGAAGGGGGAGATTGGATTGGCTAAAAACCCTGTTAATTGAACTGAGGAACAATGGGACTGATGAAACCAGAATATTAATAATTGGCAGTGATGTAATAAAGTATGTAAGAAAAAGAACTAGAGAAGATTTGCTTCCTAAATCCATTACAACTACCATAAAGCATCCAGTTAGTGCTATGATATTAGGTTGCATGACAGCTAATGGTGTGGGCATACTTTGTGTGATTGATAGTTCTGCAAATGACAACAAATGTATCAGCGATAAACATGAGCCAAAACTGAACCTTCAGCGAGTGATCTTTTCCTGGATAATGAAGTCTATATATTTCTACAGGATTCAGCTCCAAGTCTTGATGCATGTGTGTAAATAGTGGTTTCAGACAAATCATATTACAGTTCAGGCCAGGTGAATAGAGGCTTCTTGAGGGGTTGTGTGCGTGTATGTGGATTGTCAGTGGTGTTATCTTTGTGTATGATACCTATGAATCTGGGCTCTGTATGGGGGGCTGCATGAGGAATTGTCTGTCTGGATGATATGTTTTGTCACATTGTGTATTGGTGGTGTGTATGTGCTATTGCATGTGAGAGCCTTTATGTGGTGTTGTGTATGTGGATTCTCGGTAGGGTTCTCTTTGTTGGGACTGTGTTTGTGTGTTAGCGGTTTGTATTATTTGTATGAGGAGGAGGTTTCTTCTACAGCTGTGTGAATATCTACCAGTGTGGTGGTTTCCCCAGAGTCCAGTAGGTACCAGGATGGCCAGGTACAGGTCAAGGATAGGTGCTGCAATAGCTGCTGCGGGCTGCTCTACTCCAGTGTGGATTCCGGTTCACAAGTGCTGGGAAGAAGTAATCTGAAATTGAGAATTTTTCTTCCGCACTTGCAATCACCTCTCAAGATACCTGAAGTCCCACTGGGACTCCGGATAGGTCAGAACCTATTTGTCTCAAGCAAGGGCACCTCTACTGCACTGAATATCACGTGCCATTGGTTGCTGAACCCTTGTGCAAGGGTATAAATAACCACTTCAAATCATCAAAGTGGTTACGGTGCTTGGAGTAAGTAACCCTTTAAATCTGTGATCACGACACATACATTTTATTTTGAAATTACGAAATTAAAATTTCAGCACAATTACATTGTAGGTTTTTGAACTTGTATATAAACCATTAGAACATTTTATAGTTAACACATTTGTTCCAACCATAACAACTGGTTATTTTATTACTACAAAAAAAAAATGCTTGTACCAAAGTCTAAAGATCTAGCAAGTTTATATTTGTCTCAGCGTTTTATATAGAATAAAAAAATAAAAGTTGAAATGATAACACACATTAGCATATGTATTCCCTGGTGAATGACACAAAAACAACAGAATTTGCAAAGCTTCATACATCCATGTATAAAAGCCCAAATCCGGCTCTTTTGTTATCATGACATAACACCAAAAACCCAATATGAGAGGCAGCATAGCCAGGCATTCCTGATTCAGAGAATGTTTGTTTACATACAGATGACAGGATGACAACACCCTGAACTTCATGTTGTGTCCCGTTTTGTAGAAAAACACTGAATTTATCATTATACGATTTACGCAAATCGGTGACCAACCCGCAAAACCCCCACAGACACTCGTCCACCACTTTAAATACTTGCCGAGTGTCACGATTTGTAACTGCTTCTCCGGTTCCTCCGGGTCTCCATTTATACAGGTTGTGAAGCTACCACGCATGCGCAGGCCTGTGACATCCGCGTCGCAGGTCAAATAAATAGCCTACGCGCATGTTCAGGTCAAGCAGCTACCGCGCATGCGCAAATAGCACGGCGAGGTGGGAGACGCTCGAGTGATGTCTATGGAGGAAGGGGCGCGCGCATGGAGTACTACTCGCGTTCTGACGACACGCCGGAAACAATGTATGAAAGTGCGCATGCGTAGACCACGTTATTTACATTCTGTCACCCTGGTGATAGGCACGTGTAGCAGTTTGGTCCTCCTGACCCTGGGTAAGATCCGCTCTTTTCCACATAATAAAAAATGTACACACAGCTTGCTATAAAAACTTCCGTGATGGGATTTCAGAGACCTAGATGTAAATTGTTTTCAGTTGGGTGTTTGTTCCTAGCTGTCTGAATTTTCCCTCAGGATTAGAGCCAGTGCAACAAGAGGGATATCACCAATTCCTTACAGCAGAAAAGGTAGGCAGAACTGTATAAAAAAAAACAAAAACTTTAAAATGTTAAACCCCTCCTACTCTTAAAGGGACTCTATAGCCAACATATAAAAGCAAGAAAGACAGGTCCCCCAGCCTTCCTTCATGCTTTTATATGTACTTACCTCCGTTCCAGCGCCGAGCTCCCAGCCAGGCCGCGCCCCCTTTTTCGTCAAAATGACGAAATCGCGGGGCCCAATAGGACGCTTCTCTGAGAAGCGTCATCGCGATGTGGTGCGCATGCGCGGCTTCGCGCTGCACCAATTGCGTTCTTCATAGAGCGGCATTGACAGCCGCCCTATGAAGACACTCAGCGCTTTACCGCGCATGTGCGCGGAATGCGCGTTCGCGAGCTGAGCTGTCTGACAGCTCAGCTCGCTTTCTATACCCGCCCCCCTCCTACTCCAAACTTTGCATGCAAACACTATATATAGAGATTTCTCTATATATAGTGTTTGCATACACATACACACAAATTAACAATAAGGCGGGGACCTACTGTCCCGCCCCGGCCCCCACCCCTGAGCGGTGGGTGGGGGCCCTAAAATTTACAATAAGGGGGGACCTACTGTCCCCCCGGCCCCCACCCCTGAGCGGTGGGTGGGGGCCCTAAAATTCAAAATAAGGGGGGGACCTACTGTCCCCCCTGGCCCCTAACCCTGAGCGGTGGGTGGGGGCCCTAAAAATAACAATAGGGGGGGACCTACTGTCCCCCCCGGCCCCCAACCCTGTGCGGCGGGTGGGGGCCCTAAAAATAACAATAGGGGGGTGACCTACTGTCCCCCCCGGCCCCCACCCTCAGCGGTGGGTGGGGGCCATAAAATTAAAAATAAGGGGGGGACCTATTGTCCCCCCCCGGCCCCCACCCCTGAGTGGTGGGTGGGGGCCCTAAAAATAATAGGGGGGGACCTACTGTCCCCCCCGGCCCCCACCCCTGAGCGGTGGGTGGGGGCCCTAAAATGAAAAATAAGGGGGGACCTATTGTCCCCCCCCCCGGCCCCCACCCCTGAGCGTTGGGTGTGTGCCCTAAAACTAACAATAAGGGGGGACCTACTCTCCCCCCCCCCCCGGCCCCCACCCCTGAGCGGTGGGTGGGGGCCCTAAATACAAAGGGGGGGACCCTAGTCACCCCTCTCCCCCCCCACAAAGAATAATATCTCCCTACCTACCCCCTCACCCTAAAAATAATGAGGGGGGGACCTTTAACTAAAAACCTGTTTTTTAAAAAAAAAAAAGAGAGAAAAACAACTTACCATTCGATGTTTTCTTTCTTCTAAAATCTTCTTTCTTCAGCCCCCAAAAAGGCCAAATAAAAAACCATAATAACCGCCGCAATTAAAAAAAAACGAGCGCAAAAAAAAAATTAACCATCTTCACCCATGGAGGGCTCCGCGCAGACTGAGCTCTGCAGGGCGGGGGAAGGCTTATAAAGCCTTGCCACGCCCTGCAATTAGGCTAAGAACACTCTGATTGGCTGGTTTAAGCCAATCAGAGTGCTCTTTGTCATTTTACACAGCGTGGGAAAATTCCAAAGAACTTTCCCACGCTTGTAAAATGACACAGAGCACTGTGATTGGATGGCTTGAAATCCATCCTATCACAGTGCTCTGTGTCATTTTACAAGCGTGGGAAAATTCCAAAGAACTTTCCCACGCTTGTAAAATGACACAGAGCACTGTGATTGGATGGCTTGAAATCCATCCAATCACAGTGCTCTGTGTCATTTTACAAGTGTGGGAAAATTCCAAAGAACTTTCCCACGCTTGTAAAATGACACAGAGCACTGTGATTGGATGGCTTGAAATCCATCCAATCACAGTGCTCTGTGTCATTTTACACAGCGTGGGAAAATTTAACTTTCCCACACTGTGTAAAATGACAAAGAGCACTCTGATTGACTTAAACCAGCCAATCAGAGTGTTCTTAGCCTAATTGCAGGGCGTGGCAAGGCTTTATAAGCCTTCCCCCGCCCTGCAGAGCTCAGCCTACGCGGAGCCCTCCATGGGTGAAGATGGCTAATTTTTTTTTTGCGCTCGTTTTTTTTTAATTGCGGCGGTTATTATGTTTTTTTTATTTGGCCTTTTTGGGGGCTGAAGAAAGAAGATTTTAGAAGAAAGAAAACATTGAATGGTAAGTTGTTTTTATCTCTCCTTTTTTTTTTTTAACAGGTTTTTAGTTAAAGGTCCCCCCATCATTATTTTTAGGGTGAGGGGGGTAGGTAGGGAGATATTATTTTTTGTGGGGGGGGGGGGTGACTAGGGTCCCCCCCTTTGTATTTAGGGCCCCCACCCACCGCTCAGGGGTGGGGGCCAGGGGGGGGACAGTAGGTCCATCCCCCCCTATTGTTAGTTTTAGGGCCCCCACCCGCCGCTCAGGGGTGGGGGCCGGGGGGGGACAGTAGGTCCCCCCCCCATTGTTATTTTTAGGGCCCCTACCCGCCGCTCAGGGGTGGGGGCCGGGGGGGGACAGTAGGTCCCCCCCCTATTGTTATTTTTAGGGCCCCCACCCGCCGCTCAGGGGTGGGGGCTGGGGGGGGGACAGTAGGTCCCCCCTTATTGTTATTTTTAGGGACCCCACCCACCGCTCAGGGGTGGGGGCGGGGGGGGACAGTAGGTCCCCCCCCTATTGTTATTTTTAGGGCCCCCACCCGCCGCTCAGGCGTGGGGGCTGGGGGGGGACAGTAGGTCCCCCCCTATTGTTATTTTTAGGGCCCCCACCCGCCGCTCAGGGGTGGGGGCCGGGGGGGGGACAGTAGGTCCCCCCCTATTGTTATTTTTAGGGCCCCCACCCGCCGCACAGGGGTGGGGGCCAGGGGGACAGTAGGTCCCCCCCTTATTTTTAATTTTAGGGCCCCCACCCACCGCTCAGGGGTTGGGGCCGGGGGGGGGGACAGTAGGTCCCCTCCAATTTTGTTATTTTTAGGGCCCCCACCCGCCGCACAGGGGTGGGGGCCAGAGAGGGGGAGGACAGTAGGTCCCCCCCTCATTATATTCATTGCCCCCACCCGCCGCCCAGGGGTGGGGGCCGGGGGGGGGGAAAGGAGAGTAGGTCTCCTCCCCCCCCCTTCTACCACTATTGTGGCCAGAAAGAGTCCCTGTGGGTCCTCCTCTTCGGGCTTCAGCTGTCAGCTCTAGCCACTCCCACAGCAGAGCTGACAGCCTCAGCACACAAAGCGCGTTCACAGTGCTTTGTGTGCTGATAGCCCGTCTGAAGTATTCACCCATGCGTGAATACGTCAGACGTGAATGAGGCCTTTTTAGGGCCTCTGAACTCGGAAGTCCCTCTGGTGGCCGTCTGATTGACTGCAACAAGAGGTGTTCCAAGCTTCCAATGTAAACACTGCAAATACAGTGCTTACAAGAAAAAGGCTCCGGGTAGCTGTAGCACTCACCTGAACAACCTCATTAAGCTGAAGTTGTTCAGGTGACTATAGTGTCCCTTTAATACTATAAAATCCCCCAAACACATCAATGTCCCAATTGTCTGCCTACCTTCACATATCTTTGTTTTGCAGGAGAGGTGAGACCGCTGCAGCCGTGGAGGGCTGTGCTTGTCTGGGAGATCAGCTCTGTTTGTGGGCTTGGACCCACGGCCGGTGCAAGGATTTTTGCCGCCCTAGGCAAAAATGATTTTGCCCCCCCATTTGCTTTTTTAAAATTGTATTTATCTTTTTATACTATTTTTATGAGGGGTGGAGGTGGGTGGGGTTTTGAATCTCTATATGGAGAGAAGCACTATAGTTTTTGGAATACAGGTTCATATTCCTAACGCTATACTATTCCTTTTGGTTTTTTTTAAAATTAAATCACAAATGCAATCACTAACACATACATAGATACACACAATCAGTGACCCATGCACAGATAAATTCACTGACCGATGCAAACTGACAACCACACAGATCCATGTAGTCACACTGATCTATGCAGACACACACACACACACTGATCCATGCAGATACACTGATCAATGCAGACACACACACAGACCCGAACATGCACACTGACCATGCAGCCACACACACTGACATGTGCAGGCACACACACTGACACAAACATATACACATTCTCTGAAACACACACTTACCTTCATTCCATATATCAGTTGCATGTGCACACACTCCGGGCATCTTGAGTGCGCCTGGCATCTTGTCACTCCCTGCATCTGCCTCACTTCCTGCTGTGTTCCCGCCCACTTGTCACCAAGTACAAGGCAGGGGGCGGGAGTGAGTGAGAAGTGCACCCAGTGAAAGGCCTACTGGGACACTCTGCCGCCCGCCCTGCCCCACTTCCTGAATCCCTCCCTCGTATGTACCCACGCACAGTGCAGGGGGCGGGAGCACATGGACGCTGTGCCCGCGCGCTACCTCATGGGATAAAGTGCAGCAAGGCGCCGGCCAGGAGGTAATTCATCATCTTGCTGTAACGGCCGCTGGCGCCTGGCTGCAATGTCCATATTTACAACTCGTTATTGTGTCTTTCTGGACGGCCCAGTCGCCAGGACAGATCCAGACACCATTAGCTGGAGGGGACATGGGGCTGCAGGGTGAGAGATGGTGTCATGGGTATTCTGGGTGTGAGGGAGAAAGGGGCCTCAGGGTATGAGAAGGGGACGTGGGGCTGCAGGGTATGAGAAGGGGACATGGGGCTGTATGGTATGAGAAGGGGACATGGGGCTGTATGATGTGAGAGGGGACATGGGGCTGTATGATGTGAGAGGGGACATGGGGCTGTATGATGTGAGAGGGGACATGGGGCTGTATGATGTGAGAGGGGACATGGGGCTGTATGATGTGAGAGGGGACATGGGGCTGTATGGTGTGAGAGGGGACATAGGATTGCAGGGTGTGAGAAGGGGACGTGGGGCTGCAGGGTTTGAGAAGGGGACGTGGGGCTGCAGGGTTTGAGAAGGGGACGTGGGGCTGCAGGGTTTGAGAAGGGGACGTGGGGCGGCAGGGTTTGAGAAGGGGACGTGGGGCTGCAGGGTGTGAGAAGTGGACGTTGGGCTGCATGGTGTGATAGGGGACATGGGGCTGCAGGGTGTGGGAAGGGGACATGGGGTTACAGGGTGTGGGAAGGGGTCATAGGGCTTCTGGGTGTGAGGGAGAAAGGGGCTGCAGGATGTGAGAGGGGACATGGGGCTGCTGGGTGAGGGGGCAGGGGGTGCTGGGTGAGAGGGGGGACATGGGGCCTCTGTGTGTGAGGGGAGTAGGGGCTGCAGGGTGTAAAAGAGGGAGGGTCAAGGACTGGAGGATGAGAGGGGGCAGGGTGTGAAATGGGGCATCTGGGTGAGGGGAGCAGGGGCTGCAGAGTGTAAAAAGGGAGGTGCAGGGTGAGAGGGGGAAAGGGGCTGCAGGGTGAGAGGGGACATGGGGCTTCTAGGTGAGAGGGGAGCAGGGGCTGCAGGGTGTAAAAGAGTGAGGAAGGGGGACATGGGGCATAAAAGAAAAAAAGCTGACATACTCCCCCAGTTCCCTCTTCCTTACCTTGATCCTTGGCAGGAGAGGATGCTGGGGAGGAATTATTTTCCCTGGTGGTCCAGTGGAAGAAGCATCTGGTCTACACCCCTTGACAGGTGTAGACCATGTGCACAGGGCCTGCGCTGCATCAGTGTGCAGGCTGGTGAGAGAGATCTTTGATCTCCCCACCGCACAGAGCTCCCTCTATGGGCAGGAGGTTAGGCAGCACCAGCCCTAAAGGGGCCAGCTTGGGAGATCCTTTGATCTCTCCTGTCAGCCTCGGCCCATGGTTATCGCAGCCCACTGGGCTTTTGCCCGGTTTGCCCGATGGCCAGTCCAGGCCTGGCATGAATGCACTCTGGGTGCCAGCATTCCACGCTCTTATGACTTCAGCCCAGTCCGTACCAGATGTGGCGTGGGTGCACTTCAGGGAGGTTCTTTATATGGAATGCAAGTAGAGCTAAGGCACAACCCTCTTGGTTTGATTCCCTAAGAAAAGGTATATTTAGGTAAATCTACAGAATATCCTGTTAAGATACTCCAAAATAAATATCAAATGTGCTTCTGATTTCCTGCTGGATCCGACCTCAGAAGCCCTTTAGTTTTCTGCCAAGTCCACAAGACTCTACAGAGGCCAGAAGGGTTGGTCAGCAGACTCCACTTCTAGGCACTCCTTATGCGACATGTCATTTGAACAAGGCAGACTTTTTGAATCTCAACTAGATGATTTCCTTAAAGGGATATTATAGTCACCAAAACAACTACAGCTTATTGAATTTGTTCTGGTGAGTAGAATCATTACCTTCAGGCTTTTTGCTGTAAACACTGTCTTTTCAGAGAAAATGCAGTGTTTACATTACAGCCTAGTGATAACTTCACTAGCCACTGTCAGGGTACCTGAAGTCTCTACCTCGGAGGAGGTTAGACTTTCAAACGGCCGTCCTCTCAGGGGAGCTGATTCATCCAATCCTCACAGCTCTCATAGCCGTTTACACGCCGGCCGCGATAGCCCCGCTTCCTTTTATGACGCGGTGCTCAGGAGCCAACGTCATGATGGCAATCACGTCCCGACCTGTCAATCTAGTTCCGAACAACGAATCAGGGCTCGGCAAGGGCGGAGTCATCAATTAAAGAACCAAGGTATAAAATAGGGATGTGTGTAATGGTTCATTGCCCTGTCGTGGTTCTAGCTTGTCTGGTCACTCAGTGCTCTTATTACTGTTTGTCTTTTTGGTTCTGACTCGGCTTGTATTTTCGTTCCTGCTTAACTCTCGTGTCCTTTGACCTCGGCTCGTCTCTCGCTTACCTGTTCTCTCGTTCCCTCGACCTCGGCTTGTCTCTGACCATTCTTTGCTTTCTCCTTACGTTAGTCCGGCCATTCTAAGGTCTGGTATACGTACCTAGCTCCTGTTTGTATTCTGCGTGTTGGATCCCTGTCCCGATCCTGACATTACGACAGGGCCAATGGATCCTGCAGGTACAAACGCTCAGATTGGTTCTCCTGACTCGAGATTTGAAGCCATGGACCAGATGGCTCTGGCGCTGCAAGCATTGCTATCCCATCCTAGTAATCAATCAGAGGAGATGCGTACACCACCCATCTCTCTTGTTAATACAGGCCTAGAGGTAGCCACAGTGGGAGCCTCTTCCCGTGTTACTTCCCCTTTACGCTATGGCGGTTCTCCGGATACCTGCCGAGGTTTCCTAAACCAGATAGGGATTCATTTTGAATTACAACCCCGCGCCTACCCTACAGACAGGGCGAAGGTTGGATTCATAATCTCGTTACTCATTGACAAAGCTCTTAGATGGGCTAACCCTCTGTGGGAAAATGATAATCCAGTAGTCTATAATTATAATGCATTTGTCACTACTTTTAGGAGGACTTTTGACCCTCCAGGAAGAAAGGCCAGTGCAGCTAGACTACTATTACGTCTTAAACAGCATAGCCAAACCCTTGTGGATTATGCGTTAGAGTTCAGATCCTTGGCGGCAGAGGTCAAGTGGAATGAACAGGCCTATATGGACGTATTTCTGAACGGATTATCAGATGAGATTCTAGACGAGGTTGCCACAAGAGATCTTCCTGAAAATTTGGAAGAATTAATTTCATTTATTTCTCGAATAGATGAACGCATGAGACAGAGGCAGAACACTCGAGATAGAACTCATAGACCTTCCTTAAGACTAGCTCCCGCATTTCAGAATTCTGAATCTACAACTCTAGCTCTCCCAGAACCTATGCAAATAGGTAACACTCGTTTCTCAGAAAGTGAAAGACAATACAGGAGAAGGGAGGGTCTGTGTATGTATTGTGGAGTAAGAGGTCACCTACGCCTAAATTGCCCTAACCGTTTGGGAAACGCTCGCACCTAAGTTTCTCAAGAGGACAGGCCTTGGGTGTTTCTATCTTGTCCTCTATATATGATTACAAGGATCATAGGCTTCTGTTACCTGTTTCTTTAGCTTGGGAAAAGGGAGTACTTAATGCTATGGCATTGATAGATTCCGGAGCAGCTGAAAGCTTTATTGACCAAGCCTTTGTCACGAACCACTCTATCCCATCTCAGCTAAGGGATACACCCTTGGCCGTTGAGGCCATAGATGGTAGACCATTATCAGACCCTGTTATTTTTCGTGAGACTATACCAGTTAAGTTAACCATTGGTATTCTACACGAGGAGGGAATATCTCTCATGCTTATCTCATCTCCTTCAGTTCCAATAGTCTTGGGGTATCCCTGGCTTAAGAAGCACAACCCTATTATTGATTGGGAACAAGGTGAGATAGTCTCCTGGGGTCAGGGTTGCCAGAGAGGTTGTTTACAGAAAATCTCGCCGGTTTGCGTAGTTGACGCACCAAGTAACTCTAACCAGTCCACAGATTTACGGATACCATCTCAGTACCTGGATTTAAAGGCAGTCTTTGATAAAAAGAGGGCTGATACTTTACCCCCACACAGGTCCTTTGACTGTAAGATTAGACTCCTGCCTGGTACTATGCCTCCGAGGGGTACTGTATATCCTCTATCCACTAAGGAGAACTTAGTCTTAGAGGAATACATACGGGAGAACCTAGACAAGGGATTTATTAGGAGATCCTCTTCTCCAGCCGGGGCCGGTTTCTTTTTTGTAGATAAGAAAGACGGCACTCTACGCCTTGCATTGATTATCGGGGCTTGAATAAGATAACGATCAGAAATGCTTATCCTATTCCCTTGATTACTGAGCTATTTGATCGTCTGAAAGGCTCCAAGATTTTTACCAAGTTAGATCTGAGGGGAGCTTATAACTTGGTGAGAATTCAGCAGGGTGATGAATGGAAAATGGCTTTCAATACCCGGTATGGCCACTATGAGTATACGGTAATGCCCTTCGGGCTTTGCAATGCTCCTGCTGTATTCCAGGACCTAATTAATGAGGTTCTTAGGGAATTTCAACATGAATGTGTTATAGTTTATTTGGATGATATACTAATACACTCTAGAGAGCCTGAGACTCACCACAAACAAGTCAGAAGGGTATTGCGTAAGCTTCTACAACATGGTTTGTACTGCAAATTGGAGAAGTGTAGCTTTGACCAATCTCAGATAAACTTTCTTGGTTACGTTATTTCTGGAGACGTGTTTAAGATGGACCCGGTTAAACTCCAATCAATCTTAGATTGGCCATTGCCCAAGGGACTCAAGGCCATTCAGAGGTTTATCGGATTCTCCAATTATTATAGGCACTTCATTAAGGGGTACTCGTCTATTATTGCTCCTATTACCAATATGACTAGACAGGGTGCTGATACCAAGACCTGGTCTCCTGAGGCGCTTGTTGCTTTCAGAACTCTCAAGGAACAGTTTGCCTCAGCACCGATATTAGTTCATCCTGACACCTCTTTGCCTTTTTTACTCGAGGTAGACGCCTCAGAGACAGGTATAGGCGCTATCTTGTCCCAAAGGCTAGGTTTGAATAAACCGCTGCACCCATGTGTTTTTTTTTCCAAGAAATTGTCTGATATGATATTGTTGACAGGGAACTATTAGCGGTCATTATGGCTTTAAAGGAGTGGAGACATTTGTTGGAAGGGACTTTACACCCGGTTACTATTTTGACGGATCACAAGAATTTGTCATATATAGGGGAAGCCAAGCGCTTGTCCGCCAGACAGGCTCGTTGGTCTTTGTTCCTTACTCATTTCAACTACGTGCTCACTTATAGACCTGGTTCTAAGAACTCTAAGGCTGATGCATTGTCCCGCCAACATGAACCTTCTACTATGTCTGATATGGTTTTTTCTTCTGTAGTTCCCAAGTGTAATATTGTTGCCAACACGAGCATCAAGATTCACTCCCCGTTGCATGCTGAGATCAAGAAAGTACAGCATCTGGCTCCCAGACTTGTTCCTGGGGATCGGTACTTGGGTTCCTCCTGAACTCCAACTGGAACTGATGCAGTGTTTTCATAACAGTAAATTTGCCGGACACCCTGGCATATGCAAGTCGTGTTCTCTGATTTCTAAAGATTTCTGGTGGCCTTCGTTACGTAAGGATGTTAAGGACTTCGTCGGGGCATGTGATGTCTGTATGAGGACTAAACAACCTCATACGCTTCCATGTGGGCTTTTGCACCCCCTAGAAATTCCCGAGAAACCATGGTCTTGTTTGGCTATGGACTTCATTGTCGATTTGCCTGTTTCTAAAAAACATACTGTTATCCTCACGGTGATTGACAGGTTTACTAAAATGGCTCATTTTGTACCCCTGCCTAAATTGCCCTCTTCTCCCGAATTGGCTGAGATTTTCGCGAGGGCGATTTTTCGTTTACATGGTATTCCTTCTGAAATTGTTTCTGATAGAGGGCCCCAATTTGTTTCCCTGTTTTGGAGGTCCTTCTGTTCTCAATTTGGCATCAAATTGAATTTTTCTTCTGCCTATCATCCCCAGTCCAACGGAGCTGCCGAACGCACCAACCAAAAGGTTGAACAATTTTTGCGTTGTTTTGTTTCTGAACACCAGGACTATTGGGTCGGTCTGATTCCTTGGGCGGAGTTTGCACACAATAATCTCGTTTGTGATTCTACTCGTTCTAGCCCCTTTTTCATGAATTATGGCTTTCATCCTTCCGTTCTTCCGTCGGTTTCCCCTTCCCAAGGGATACCGTCGGTTGATGTTCATGTTGCCAATCTGAGGAAGTTGTGGGATCAGACTCGACGAATTCTTCTTCATAATTCCACGGTGTCCAAACGACACGCTGACAAACGCAGACGGGTGGCTCCGGTGTTTTCCCCGGGTGATAGGGTATGGCTGAGTACCAGAAACATCCGCTTGAAGGTTCCTTCCATGAAATTTGCTCCTCGTTACATAGGTCCTTACAGGGTTCTGTCTCGTATAAACCCGGTTGCGTATCGTCTGGCTCTTCCGCCTGCCCTGCGCATCCCGAACTCCTTTCATGTTTCCTTATTGAAACCTTTGGTTTGTAACAGGTTTTCCTCCGCTGTGTCCTCCCCTCGTTCTGTCCAGGTTGAGGGTCAGGAGGAGTATGAAGTCAAGTCCATTCTCGATTCTCGGGTTTCTCGGGGGAGGGTGCAATATCTTGTTGACTGGAAAGGTTATGGTCCTGAGGAAAGGTCTTGGGTGGTCGGGGAAGATGTGCATGCCCCTCGTCTCCTCAGGGCATTTCATGCTCGTTTTCCGTCTCGCCCCGGTTCCTTCCGCCCGGTGGGCGTTTCTGAGAGGGGGGGTACTGTCAGGGTACCTGAAGTCTCTACCTCGGAGGAGGTTAGACTTTCAAACGGCCGTCCTCTCAGGGGAGCTGATTCATCCAATCCTCACAGCTCTCATAGCCGTTTACACGCGATAGCCCCGCTTCCTTTTATGACGCGGCGCTCAGGAGCCGACGTCATGATGGCAATCATGTCCCGACCTGTCAATCTAGTTCCGAACAACAAATCAGGGCTCGGCAAGGGCGGAGTCATCAATTAAAGAACCAAGGTATAAAATAGGGATGTGTGTAATGGTTCATTGCCCTGTCGTGGTTCTAGCTTGTCTGGTCACTCAGTGCTCTTATTACTGTTTGTCTTTTTGGTTCTGACTCGGCTTGTATTTTCGTTCCTGCTTAACTCTCATGTCCTTTGACCTTGGCTCGTCTCTCGCTTACCTGTTCTCTCGTTCCCTCGACCTCGGCTTGTCTCTGACCATTCTTTGCTTTCTCCTTACGCTAGTCCGGCCATTCTAAGGTCCGGTATACGTACCTAGCTCCTGTTTGTATTCTGCTGTCCCTGTCCCGATCCTGACAGCCACTCCTTAGATGGCTGTTAGAGATCCTTCCTGGGTCATGGCTGCCTAAAATGCATCCAAACATTCGGTGTCTCCTCCTTCTGAACTTTCCTCATAGAGATTCATTGATTCAATTCATCTCTATGAGGAGATGCTGATTGGCCAGGGCTGTGTTTGAATCATGCTGGCTCTGCCCCTGATCTGCCTCCTTGTCAGTCTCAGCCACTCCTATGAGGAAGCACTGTGATTAGATCAGGCTACCACATCTGATGATGTCAGCAGACTGCTTCTTTTTCTGAGGCAAACAGCATGCAGAGTTACATCTTCAGACTTGAATACAGTAATATTTTGCTATATTTATAGAGGCATGACGGGCTCAGGGGGGCTAGATGGTGGTTTTAACACTATATGGTCAGGAATACATGTTTGTGTCCCTGACCCTATAGTGATCCTTTAATTAAAAAATGTTGTGCATAGCTCATTCCACTGCAGTTTCACTGCTCAATTCTCTGTCATTTAGGAGTTACATTTCTTTGTTTATGCAGCCCTAGGCACACCTCCATGCATGTGAGTTGCACAGTCTACCTAAACACTTTATGTAAAGAGTCATCTAATGTTTACACTTCCTATATCGTAAATTCTGTTTAATTTAGAATTTCTTATCTCCTGCTCTGTTAATAGCTTGCTAGACCCTGTAGGAGTTTCCTTTATGTAATTAAAGTTCAATTTACAAAGAAGGAGATAAAAAACATTTACAGAGCAGGAGAGGGAAACCATTTTGTTTTTTAATGCAGGCTGTGTGAGTTGCAGCCAGGGATAGTGTGGCTAGGGTGGCATAAACAGAACTAAAAGTGATTTAACTCCTAAATGGCAGAGACTTGAGCAGTGATACTGCAGGTGATACTGCAGGTGCATGATTGATACACTACAACTGCTTCATTAAGCTAAAGTTGTTTTGGTGACTATAGTGTCCCTTTAAACAGATGGTGGAAGGGAAAAAGACACTTCTAGAAGAGAAAAAGAAAAAACGGAACAAGAGATTCTTTTAGAAAAAAAAAAAGATAATCTTTCAGAGATTCCTTTTTCAAGAGAAACACGATACAACAAATACAGGGTGCGCACCCTGTATTTGTTGTATCTTGTTCTCTCCATTCTTTGAAGGGTTTGAGGGTTACCCTTCCTCTCAGGTGTGCAGCTCTATTCTCCCCTGTGATCAGTACTGTAGTGCTGTTCCTCTCCTATTTTTTATTCCTTTTTCAGGACCTGTACACGCAGCTATCAGAGACAGCCCTTTGACAACAAATACAAAGGCAAGTTTATGGAAAATCAAAAGAATGAAAATTTTAATGCCAAGGGGGGAGAATAAGAGGAAAATTGATGGATTACTTCAAAAAGTAGCAAGACATCACAACAAACAAATGGGTCCTTTCTGTTTTAAGAAAGGGGTATCACATTGGAATTTGACAGTTTCCCCTTAAAATAGTTTCCTTGCTTTACAATCCAGTCTCCAGAATGTCAGAAACTCTTTATCTAGAAGTTCAAAAACTTTACCTGTCTCGAGAAAAACATTATAAATCTTCAGAAGTCAGAATTGGTTCCAACAAGGAGAATTCAGTTTCTATGCCTTATCCTAGATTCATCTCTCATGAATCTCTCTCTTTCTGCCCACAGAGAAAAGGAGAAACATTACTTTGGCTTTATCGTCCCTAAAAAAGAAACCAGTCTAAAAGTCTGTACTATAAGGGAATCAATTAGTGTTCTGGGTCTTTTCAAAGCAGCCATTCTTGCGGTGAACTGGGCAAGTGCAAGAATGAGACCATTACGTATGTACGCAGTACTGGAGACCGTATATCTCCAGAAGGATATTGATACTTTTTAGAGAGTTCAGAGAAGGGCTCCTAAACTGGTTCATTGATTGCAGGATAAAACTTACAAGGAAAGGTTAAAGGAACTTAACATGTATAGTTTGGAGGAAAGACGAGATAGGGGGGATATGATAGAAACATTTAAATACATAAAGGGAATCAACACAGAAAAGGAGGAGACTATATTTAAAAAAAAAAAAAAGAAAAACTACCACAACAAGAGGACATAGTCTTAAATTAGAGGGACAAAAGTTTAAAAATAATATGAGGAAGTATAACTTTACTGAGAGGCTAGTGGATGCATGGAATAGCCTTCTGCTGAACTGGTAGAGGTTAATACATCAAAGGAGTTTAAGCATGTGTGGGATAGGCATAAGGCTATCCTAACTATGAGATAAGGGCAGGGACTAATGAAAGTATTTAGAAAATTGGGCAGACTAGATGGGCCGAATGCTTGCCGTCACATTCTATGTTTCTATATTACAGAAAAACATCCTGTTAACATGGAGCAGAGATCAGCCATCACCCAATCACCTAATGAGAATTTGGCAATCAACAATAAGGTGTTTCAGTTGGTGATAATTTTTAAATTTCCTTTCTGAAGGACTCTCAGGTTAAAAGAAAACCTTCTTTGTACTACAGACGCCTTTGGTTGGGGCGACTCACACTTGAAACCTTTCTGCAAAAAGCCCATGGAAAGATTGATACTCCAGAACATCTTCAGATAATAAAAAAAGGGGGATGGATGGCTCAATTGAGTTTAAAACACATTCTACTACATCAGCATGTTCAGATTCACTCAGACAACACCACTGCAGTAACCTACAACAAGTAGGAAGAAACACATTCCTCTACTCTGGAGAACCTTTGCTCAAAAATCATGCCATGGACAGAGTAACGTCTTCAGTCTTTAATGGCAACCCACATCAAGCGGAACTTCAATGTCCTGGCAGATGCTTTAAGGAGAAATTATCTAAAACAGGGAGACTGGTCGCTTACACCTCAGACCTTTCTTTCCTGCTAATCTTTTCGGAGAACCAGAAGTAGACATTGTGGCCTCAAAAATCAACAAAAAAAATGTTAAGTTTACCTCAATCAACAATTCAGGCCATCCACACTTCCTAGATACTGTAGCTATTCCATGGTACATCTTCCACCGGTTCCTTTGATTTGGCAAGTTGTACAGAAGATAGTCCAGGACAAAGCGAAAGTAATAGCTATAATACCCTGTATGCCCAGCTGAAATTTGTTTTCTCTCCTTATGAATCTGTCAAAAGGAACATTCTGGCACCTTCGTTTGTCAAGAAACATCCTGGAATACGGTCTAGTTCATTTACAGACATTGAAAACTTCATAACTTGGTGTCTGATTGGCAGATTCTGAATTCCAAAGGCCTACTTCCTGAGGTGAAAGATAGTCTGGTTCTGGTCAAAAAAAAGAGTTGACCTGTAAAGTGTACTCTAGAATTTGGTAAAAAACAATATTCTTCCTGATGTCTGGCTGTTCAAGTGAATCCAGGTAAAGCTCCTACTTCCTTCATCCTGCGGTTTTTGCAAAAGGTTTAATTCCTTTTTCTTTACAAGTTCAAGTCTCCACTATCAGTTTTTATTCCATCAGAGATTTGGCTTTGGATCCTTTGGTGATTATAGTCTTCATAGCAGTTTCCAACTTGCTTCCTACTGTTTGTGAACTACCTCTTCCTTGGAATATTAATCTAGTTTTATCAGCCCTTTGCGAATCTTCTTTTTAACCTTTACAGAATTGCCAATTAAATGTTTTAACCTGGGAAAACAGTGTTCCTAATCGCAATTATGTCAGCTAAACATCTGGGTGAACTTCAAGCTCTGTATATCTATTTTCCTTATCTAAGATTCCATTTGGATAAGGTGATATTAAAGATTCAGCCTTCTTTTCTCCCAAAGGTGGCCTCAGTAGATAACATTAATCAGGAAATATTTTTTCCTATCTTTTGTCAAAATTCACAAAGCGAAAGAAAATCCCATTGTTCAGACGCTCAGAGCAGTTGCTTGTCCTCTACCAGGGCCAGAAAAAGGATTTATGGCCTCCAAAAAATCCTTAGCCAAATAGATGATGGAAGTAATATCTTTGACACACACATCTTTAAACTTGTCTCCTCTACATCTTAAAGATCATTCCACTAGAGCTGTGTCTACTTCATGGGTGTTGAAAGCCTTTGCTACGCCAGGGCAAATCTGCCACATGGTCCTTGATAACACATTTTCACAGCATTACAGATTAGACATACAGGAATCTGAGGATACAGTATTTGGGCGCAAAGTCCTTAAAGGTGTGGTGAAATGAAGATATCTTGCCATTTAAGATTGCTTGTTCATCCCTCTTGTTGCACTGTTTCTATTCAGGAGGGAAAACACAAATTCTTTACTTATTTTAAACTTCTTTTTCTTAAAATTAGAAGCAGTGCACTTCTAAGTCCATACCTATTTAATTATTTTTGCATGAGTTGGCTTGTGTACTTTCGGGGGCATTGGTGTGTTTTGGGGATTTTATAGTATTAAGAGGAGGATCGGCTTAACCTTTTAAAGTTTTTTTTTTAAATTTTATTTTTATACAGTTCTGCCTGCCTTTTCTGCCTCTAGTCTTAAGAAAAAATAAATGAACGGTAGGTAAACATTTTGTCTTTACTGATGTAGTCTAGGGAGAGGTGGATATCCTTTCTTTAGGTTTCGTATTGACACCTGGGCTATTGAGGCTTCATGTAAGTCATCATGCAATTATTGCATTGCATGGATGAACAAGGCTAACATTTCTAGGAGGCCTTTCACCTGAAAGTTTAACTGTTTGGCCATGCATATATTTGGGGACTTTGTGTTTTTAAGAAGATGGGGTTTTGTACTGACAATTCTGTTACAGAGAGGTTTTTAGAAAAAGGAAATTTGGGAACTTGAGCAGTCATAATATCCAAAATAAATCATACTGGGTAGAACAAGTCCTTTGACAAATGGAATCAAACCACAGATAGAATTTTGTGGTTATTCAAAAATCACCGGGTTTGTGCTTTTCATTAAGCACTGCCACACCATAAAAGGGATTGTAACATTCACAGATAGGTGTTCACACATTCTGGATTAACACCTTAAGGACAGAGGCAATTGTACAAGTTCTAATCAAAACAAAACCTAGAATTTGAGCTATATGTTTGTTCAACCATGATTTACCTTTTTCATCTTAAGTGCTGCCACACAGGAGAACCTGGGCTTTTTTGTTGTTGTTTTTTGTTAATCTTTATGTTGTGTTTTTGTAAAGAATAGCACATGACATGGGTATTCAGCCACTCACAGGTGGTATGTGGGTTAAGAAAAGGTTAAGATTTGGGACAGTGAAGTTTAATAAACAAGCAAAATTCTGATCGCAATGAATTATCTACAAAGTATACTTCTGTTACGCTACTTGGGGTGATTTGGATTGGAACTCAACTGCAGCTTGTAATCTCCCTAATTACAATAGTGAAGAAATGGAGAATCCTTAAGTATCAATACTGTAGCTTTAAGAAAAGAGAGAATCACTGGTAACCTGATTCAACCGAAGTTTTAATAAGTGTTAACCTTAAATTAATTGCATTTAGGCAATAATCCAATAAGAAGAAGTGCAAGTAATCAACAACACAAAGTTCATTATTAAGTATTTCTTCGGAGATGCATTAAGTAATATTCGTTCATGAGAATAGTCTTCAATAGGAACAATAAGCAAGAACAGTTAATAGGGAATAAGCATGATGGGAGTTGTCCTTCATGAGATTAGTAACTTGAAGCACTGAATGTAATTGCAAAGCAAGAAACAGTTCATAGGGAATAAGCATGATGGGAGTTGTCCTTCATGAGATTAGTAACTTGAAGCACTGAATGTAATTGCAAAGCAAGAAACAGTTCATAGTGAATAAGCATGATGGGAGTTGTCTTCATGAGATTAGTAACTTGTAGCACTGTAGATTTGAGTAAGCAAGCATTAGCTCATTAATAAATGATATTGCAGACAAATAGCTGAAAGATATACTTAAGGTTAATATGGGTAGTCCTCCAATATTTCAGTGATAGGGTCCACTTGTAAAGTAGCAAAGTATCCGTTCTCCAGTAATCCTTTATGGCATGCAGCAATCCTTGCATTTGCTCAAAGACTGGAACGGCTTGTCTGAGCTTGTGGAGAGGTAAGTCTGGCGGAAGTAGCTCCCAGTAGCTGAGCCTGTGGAGCCTGCGGTCTTGCGGAGGCAGCTCACACGTTAGCTCACACAATCAATCACCAAGCACCCTCTCTCTGGCCCAGTCTCCCTAAATAGTGTCAGAGCTGTGTCAGAGGGGGGCGGGGTCCGGCTCCTCACCGCTGAGTGCCGAACCCGGAAGTGTTACTCCATGACAACTTCTAATAGGCACGTGCAATCATAAACCTTTCTCTGCCTGTGTGTCTGTGAAGAAATTACAGGGTTATTTCAATTGTTTGACTTTTTTGCATTTGGTAGCTGTAACTACCGAACACCGACCACCCCCCTGGCTCATTATCTTCAAAGAGAACAGTTAATTAAGTGCTCTCCCTGTGTGGCGGCCATCTTGTTTGCACGAAAGGAGGCAGTGGGACTTGGTCTAAAATTGAAAGTGGGACTTGATCTGAGCCTATGGGGAATAGAGCGACGCTGGAGGTCCTCACACAGCGTGAGGACGTCCAGCGACGCTCTAGCACAGAAAACCTGTGCTATGATGCAGGAAGTTCCCTCTAGTGGCTGTCTAATAGACAGCCACTAGGGGAGGACTTAACCCTGCAAGGTAATTATTGCAGTTTAAAAAAAACTGCAATAATTACACTTGCAGGGTTAAGGGTAGTGAAGTGGTCTGGGTGCCTGGAGTGTCCCTTTAAGTGCAGGGTTAACTCTTCGTATTGTTGTAGTTGTGGGAATTATCCTCAGAAGTTAAAAGATAAAAGAAACGTATATGGTGTAGAATGTTGGGCTATAAAGCAAGAGTAGGTATGTTCCTCAGCCCATGTTCAACTCCTTCAGCTCATGTTCCCCTTCCTCAGCCCATGTTCCCCTTTCTCAGCCCCTGTCCCTTTGCTCAGCCCTAATTTATGAAACCTAATTTAATATGAATAAAATCTTAAAAAGTGTGAGAAATTAAGAAATGGTGTTATTTTTTTTCTGCATTGCATTTTAACTGCGAATGTCATAATACTGTTGGCTTTTACTGCATATTTTTTACAGGCATATTTGTGTTCAGCAATGTCTCACGATTACAACAGTACCCCCCTCCTACTTATAGGGCTTGCGCATTTCAGTTTGCCACATTGGTTTGCTGGGCCTATGTTGCCTTAGAGATCCTATTACAGCCCAGGAACAAGAATTATCATGGCATACCATTAGCAAAAGTAGACAACTCGGTGTATTCAACATGGGATTTGTCCAGTCTTTTTTATTATTTCAAAAGCCAAACAAGGAACTGCACTCAATCCATAAATAAAACCTGGGTGCAACCAAACCTGGGGTTAGCACCAAGGCCCAAGAGAGTTTGTAGTCACAGAAGAAAGAAAAAGGTCCAGGCACTCCAAGGCTTAGATATGCAAATTTATTGGAACTACAATGTCCAGCAGAAATGTTTTGACCAAAATTTATTTTTCAAGCTAACACACTTATGGAAACATGATCAATATATAGGCTAAATAATTAACAAAAGTGATTAAACAATGATTAGCAAATTAATCATGTGATAGTTAAACAGGCAGTACTCACCTAATCAATATGTATGACATCTGTGCAGGTAAGACTCAGGGAGGGGGGAATACACTGTATCCCCTTTCCTCAGCCCATGTTCCCTTTCCTCAGCCCATGTTCCCTTTCCTCAGCCCATGTTCCCTATCCTCAACCCATGTTCAACTCCCTCAGCCCATGTTCCCCTTCCTCAGTCTATGTTCCCCTTTCTCAGCCCATGTTCCCCTTTCTCAGCCCCTGTGCAGGTAAACAAGCCTCAAAAGGAAAATAAAATAATGTACTATAATAAAAAAAAAATAATAATACAGTAAATAGAAATTGGTATCCACGTGTATGCATGACAGGGCTCCACCAGCCATGTTGGTTGCTCCAACTTTCTTGATCTGGAATGTAAATCCTGTAACGGAGCTCCAGTACTCCAACCGAGTACCTCTGTTGTTGGATGCTCCTAGTGCTTCCCAAGAACTCCAAGCACTCTGCTTGACACCATCAGCACTGCAGACCGAACCTCTCTTCCTGCACAGGGTGAAGCTGGAACAAGCTCTTAAAAGAGCTTAGTGATTATAGCTAGGGGAGTATGTAGAGTATAGCAATCCCCAGTGTAAATGCAGCCTTTTCCCGCACACATGAGACGAGGCTCTATGTTGAGGGTAAAACAGGAACTCTGCAGTCTGAGGGTTTATTGTCATATATGCAACATTTCTCACATGGTTACCCACATGGTCTTGTGGAACAGCCAATCAAACACAATACAATACAGTCAGACACTCCCAGTTACGACACACAAACCCTCTCCCCTGCCTGTGATATAATTACTGTACACAATGGGTTAACTTAATTATCACAGGCAGGAAAATATACAATGTTATACAACATTCATAACTCCTAAAATATACATACAATCTCAATAAACTCAGAACCAGCACAATCAATACACAAACATACTCAAAAATCATACAAATTCCCTCCGGTGGTTTAAAAGTTAGGTGGAAGTCCAATTTTCTCCTCTATCCTGGAGATAATTGGCTTAAGTAACTGTAGTAAACTCAATTATCTCCAAGTACAGAAAATATAACCAAGTCACAACTGCAACAAAACACATTAAAATACATAACTAGACCATAGACCGATAACACAGATCGCTTGTCCGGCCATAGCGAACTCGGTGAAAATATGGGACGCTACATCGGTTAAATATGGGCTGTCCTCCCGGGAATCCCCGCTGACTCCCTATCTGAGGAACAAGGCCTTCATCCCAGGATTGGATGCCAGGGTATTTAAAGGGATTGAGAGTACGGGCATTCACCGTTTATGTCAACTTTACGAGGGCGGTACACTTCTTCGGTTCGAGGACTTACAAACTAGAGCTGTTCTGCGCCCATCGGATTTCTTTAGATACATCCAACTTAGGGACTATGCGCAGACTCCGGCAAATAAACTATGCGCGCTCCAACCACCCACCTTCTTTGAAACCCTATGCCTTAAGGAACAGTTCCCAAGAGGCCTTATCACAAAGTTATACGCGCACTTGAGTACATCCATCTCGGAATGGGGAGAGCTTACGTATATTGCCCAATGGGAAGCTGATCTTGGTGAAGAGCTGGAAGGGGTGGACTGACAGGAGATTTGGGAAGCAGCGGCGACTTCCTCCATATGTGTATCCATGCAGGAACAAGCTTATAAGACCATGTTCAGGTGGTACACCACCCCGGTGAAGCTTTGTAGAATGCATAGGTTATCTACGGATGTATGCTGGAGAGGCTGTGGACAAAAAGGAACCTACTTGCACATGTGGTGGGAATGTCCTGTGGCCCAGAACTTCTGGGGGCAGGTGGCAGGGTTATTAAAGGGCATCTTTGGCAGGGAGATAAAGCTGGACCCATGAGTGTTCCTCCTGGCCAGGCCGCTGGAGGACTGGACCAGGACCGAGCAGAAGCTGGTCCATAAGGTGAATCTGGCGGCGAGGCGGGCCCTTGCGCAAGTTTGGCTTCAAGCCTCAGCTCCCTCACTTCGTGTACTGCTGCAAAAGATCAAAGATAATTTCCTCATGGATAAACTCACTGCAAGGGTCAGGGGCACGATTGCAAAGTTTGACAGAATTTGGGCACCTTGGGTAGATAGTGGCTTAGGCGATTAGGAGCCGCGGGAACTGGGCCTGATTTTTTCTTTTTGAGGAGATATGGGGGCTTCCATTGGGAAGCCTCCAGGCGGGGGACGACTCCTTGGGAGTTGTTCTGCCCACAGTCGGGACCAAAAATGTAAAGTCAGGACCAAAGACTTGCCTCTCTACATTGGAGCTGGGGGCCACATGACTATACCATCCCCTCCCACACGCCTTCCCATCCCTCCCCCCCTCCTCCTCCTCCCCTTCTGACTCCTATCCCTGTTCTCTTTTCTATCCCCACTTTCCCACGTCTTCACTATTTTTACTCTCTTCTCTCTCTTCTATCTCCTCTAATATTCATCTGTATGGCTTCACTATATATACCATTACTTTCTGAACCCCGCCCCTGTACTGTTTGGAAAGGGGCACTACAGCAAGAACAGTTGATAGCTGTATGTAGTCATGCCGCTAGGCGCCCCCTGACACCGGGGATGGGTGGGGTTCTCAGATAACTTGGAGGCTCTGCTATTATGTGTCTGTATTCTTCGAAATATGAACCTCAATTTCTGGCAATATAGCCATACTAGATTTCATTGGATTTTATTTACGTTGAAAATTGGAAGGACACCGTTCACATATCTGGACATTTCAGGGACGACTCGCCAAATAAGCCATCGATATTGCCAAACACTTGTGTTTTACCCTGTATAATGTACTTTTTATATATCTAAACTCATGAATAAGTCCGATATGTGATGTTTGTATCGACATTGTTTGTATTAATGGTGTTCAACCTTATTGAAAATAAAGAATTAAAAAAAAAAAAAAATACATAACTAATATTCTATAGAACTGAACCCCCACCTATCCCCAGATAGCTTGGATCTGAGCGCTCACTATGGCCGAACAGCGCTCAGATCCCACGAACACAGTCAAATCGCCATGGGGTTAAACAATAGCAAGGGCTGATGAGAGACCGAGGAGGGACAAAGCAGCCAGTTCCAACTTGTCTGGCAGTGTCTCTTGGACAATACCCTGCTGGAGAACAATGGGACAGGAAACGGGGGAGGGGAAGAGGCACACCTTCCCATCGATTCAAAGGGGCAGAAAGAGTGTCCCAAAATCCAATAAGGCCAAACAGACTTTTTAAATGGCAATACTTCCCAGGGGCCATAGTCACAAGGCAAAAGGCTGGCAAGCAGGCCTCTCCAAGAACAAGTGGCGAGGGGCACTTCGTCACAATTCCCATCTAGCATCATGGCACGCACATACAGACACGAGTGATGTCTAGACTTCAGACGAATGCACACAACGTCAAACGGCTGCAAAGTGGAACCATTATCCTCATGAAAGGAGGTGCACAGAGCGCATTATTATTCTTTATTTTCTTTATGTTTATTTTTTCTGTTTTCACTGTTGGCTTTTAACCCCTTAAGGATGGCGGGCATTAGGGAACCGGCTCTAAACGCCTCCAATACCTACCGTTGACATAACCTCGGGTGAGTCAGCCTCAGACACTGATATCCATAACATTAATCAAGGGAATGCAGCACCTTTTTTAGACACTATGGGGAGTGGAGCAGTAACGAGGAGCCGAGAAAAAGGGAGCGCAGATCAAGAACAAGGAGGGGGCATAAAGGGAAGAAGATTTGCACAGGGGAAACCACCGCTCAGAAGATAATCCCCATATTTAATTTGTCACATAGGCCTTTAGATACAGCAGAAATAGACCTCCTTAGTAGGGGTCTATTGTTTGTGCCCACATCAAGACCGGATCAGTTCAAATGGAAAATCGAACTGCACAAATTTGGAAGAACTATGAGACTTAAAGATTTTTTTGCAAACCCACGTGTAACTGCGGGAAACAACACTGGAAATACAGGAGAGCCCTTCCAGATGAAATCCACCTTTGATCCAATATCAAACAAGGCTTCCATTAAGTCATTTTTGTCAGTTATGAGTCAGGATGCACTGGGATACATGCAGCAAGATAATAAAAGAAAACAAAACGTGACGAAACAACAAAGGAAAATCCTCAAAAATTTGGCAGAAGGCCCACAATAATAATACGCTCAGCAGACAAAGGAGGAGGTATTGTGGTAATGGACTATACCTATTATGCCACAGAACTAAAATCACAATTAGCTGATCGAAATACCTATAAGCCACTGGATGGGGACCCTACGAGGAGCATTCAAAACAAGATTGATGAAATTCTAACTATGGGCCTGATGGCAGGCTACATAGATTTAAAGTTGCGACAATTTCTTGTTAGACAATACCCACGCCCACCCATAATATACACGATTCCCAAAATCCACAAAGATGCCAATCGACCACCAGGACGCCCTATAGTCTCGGCAATAGGAGGCATCCTAGAACCTATTGCCAAATGGCTAGACCACCTCTTTCAGGATCCAGTAAGACAATTGCATACCTGCATTAAAGATACACCGACACTCATCTCTAGTATCAAAGAGATACAGTATGAAGAACATAAACCTATCCTTATCACCATGGATGTACAAAGCCTATATACAATTATTCCGCATGAAGAAGGCGTTGAAGCCATGCGACAAGTTTTAACAAGATCTACAGTATATAAAGGCCCGCCCATAGAGTTTGTGTTAGAAGTCCTCACCTTAACTCTCCAAAATAACTATTTTAGGTTTGAGGATACGTGGTACCTCCAAGTAGCAGGAACTTCAATGGGGTCAGCTATGGCGCCCATGTACGCCAATGCGTACATGTTCATCTATGAAGAAAAACAAATATTGGAACGGTATACCAGCAACATTATATCATACTATAGATTTATAGATAACCTGCTCATTATATGGAACAAATCAATTGAGGAAGCACAAGAGATGATTCGAGACCTTAACCAGCTATCATCACCGGTTAGGTTCACGGCAGAGATAAGCATGGAAAGAGTACATTATCTGGATCTTCAGATTGAGGTGGGAGATACAAGCCTTCAGTATTCACTTTACACTAAGCCCACAGACAGAAACACTACATTACATTATCAGAGTGCACATCCCAAGGCACTCAAAGACTCGTTACCAAAGGCACCGTTTTTGAGAGCCATCAGAAACAATTCAAATGTTCAAACTATGGGGAGTCAAATTTTAGAAATGAAGACTAGATTTTTACAAAGAGGCTATGATAGCCGAATTCTTGAAAAAGCGCTTCAAGAAGCACAGAGTGCACGCGCCGAAGAGAAAAAGAAAAAAGAGCCTTCACAACTAGTTTTCCCCATGTTGTATCAACCTGTATCACCACAAGTAGCAGCCTCGGTCAAGAAAAACTGGAAGATACTAGCAAGCGATGAAACACTCCCAAGAGAATTTAAGCAGGCACCGTTAGTCTGTTTCAAGAGAAACAAGAACTTAAAGGACCTTTTAGTGCACACGGACCCAGTAGCAAGTTACCAAAGGATATCTAAAGATCAGATAAGGGGGTCGGTTAGGTGTCTAGGATGCGTCACGTGCAGTCATATGATCCCGGCAAAGACATTTAACAACCCACATAACAACAAGATCTATTCCATCAGGTTTACAATAACGTGTAAAACTACACACGTAATATACAAATTGAATTGCCCATGTGGACTTTGCTACATAGGGAAAACGGAAACTGACATATGTGAGCGCATCAGAGGACACAGGTCCAGTATACGGTTAGCCTATAGGGACGGTCAATCGGACAAACCAGTGGCAAAACATTTTTGGGAATTTGGACATCCTCTGGCCACCCTGAAATTTGTGACGATTGACCACATCCCATTATCAAGAAGGGTTGCTGACCGGGGAAAGATACCGTATATACTCGAGTATAAGCCGAGTTTTTTAGCACATTTTTTGTGCTAAAAAACCCCAACTCGGCTTATACTCGAGTCAATAGTCTGTATTATGGCAATTTGCATTGCCATAATACAGACTGGGGGAGAAGGGGGCTGGCAGAGCTGTACTTACCTGTCCTGCAGCTCCTGTCAGCTCTCTCCTCCTCCGCGCCGTCCGTTCAGCACCTCGGTCAGCTCCCAGTGTAAATCTCGCGAGAGCCGCAGCTCTCGCGAGACTTACACTGGGAGCTGACAGAGGGAGCTGCACGGACGGCGCGGAGGAGGAGAGAGCTGACAGGAGCTGCAGGACAGGTAAGTACAGCTCTGCCAGCCCCCCTTCCCCCCACTGAACTGCCAATGCCACTGGACCACCAGGGAAGAAGAGCCCCCCTCCCTGCCATGTATCAAGCACGGAGGGGGACGAAAAAATAATAATTAGTAATAATAAAATAATAATAATAATGAAATAATAAATAATAATACAAAAATAATAATAATTAAATTAAATAAATAAAAATAATAATAAATAATAATAATAAAAAAATTTAAAATAATTTAAAAAAAAATTCCCACCCCCCACCAAGGCTCTGCAACACACACACACACACCACTCATACACACACACCACTCATACACACACACTGCATTCATACACACACACTGCATTCATACACACGCTACATTCATACACTCACACTGCATTCATACACTCACACTGCATTCATACACTCACACTGCACTCATACACACACTGCACTCATACACACACTGCATTCATACACACGCTGCACTCATACACACACACTGCATTCATACACACACTGCATTCATACACACACACACTGCACTCATACACACACACTGCACTCATACACACACACACTGCATTCATACACACGCTGCACTCATACCCACACGCTGCACTCATACACACGCTGCATTCATACACTCACACTGCATTCATACACTCACACTGCATTCATACACACACACTGCACTCATACACACACACTGCACTCATACACACACTGCATTCATACACACGCTGCACTCATACACACACACTGCATTCATACACTCACACTGCATTCATACACACACACTGCATTCATACACACACTGCATTCATTATACACACACTGTAAATAAATATTCAATTAATATAGTTTTTTTAGGATCTAATTTTATTTAGAGATTTACCAGTAGCTGCTGCATTTCTCACCCTAGTCTTATACTCGAGTCAATAAGTTTTCCCAGTTTTTTGGGGTAAAATTAGGGGCCTCGGCTTATATTCGGGTCGGCTTATACTCGAGTATATACGGTACTTTTAAACAAAGAGGCGTTTTGGATACACGAACTTGATACTGTTTCTCCCAAGGGACTTAATGAATCATTGTCATTTCACTCGTTTCTGTGAATACATAACGGACTTTTTTACCCTAGCTTGCTCAAGAATATATATAATTTTATGCACTATGCATCAGTATATTTATTCTGTTATTTTTACCCTTTGATATACAAATGGTGGCACATAATAGAGGTCTATAGTGATGTAGATTTACAATGGGAATTGCTACATCAATAACATAATGGAAAACTGGAGATATATTTCACATATATATCTAGGTACATATATATATTTTTGGTACATATATATTCCTCTATAATAATTTCTTTATAGCCATCCATTTGTAATATCATTATTTTAACAATTTTCTTTGTGTTTGTGTATATGTATATAACAAGTTATGAATTGATTTTGCACTATTAGCACTCTATTTGATTTCACAATTGTCACTTTTTGCACTTGTCACTTCATATCCAGCACTTTATATACATATGACTCTATTGAGTACTTCCAATCACATGGCACTTTTAATCACTTCTAACCACAGTAACAGCAACTTTAGATAGTTGCCTTGAACACCATGTAGTTTGGGGACATTGGGATCCCTTATGTAAACTTGCACTTTATTAATCATTTATTACATCCAGCACTTGTAATTCTCGATCACTCAATTCCACACTGTATCCGGGTGAAGTTTCCGCATCGCTATGATGACGGAACTTTGTTGTGCCGCGTCTCCATAGCAACCGCGGCAACGTAACGTGATTACGTCACGCAAAGGAGCGGGCACACTATCGCACATGCGCACACAGTCGGATAGGACGCCGGCAACTGCACTATCAGCACCTGGGGTGAGTTACACACATTTATTGGATTTATTACAATTATTGTATTCCTATATATGCAACATGTTTTTTAATGTTTATGTATCCTGATGAAAATCCACATGATGGACTGAAACGTCGATTTTTTATGGAACTTCAATAAAAGTTAAATTTTAACAAGAAACTTCCCTGAGTGCAGCCACACTATTTGTATTTTATATATATATATTTATATATATATATATTTACTTATTTTAATTTTTTTAATTTTTTATTTATTTATTTTTTCTTTCAAAAAGGTTGTGAACCTTGCTTATCATCTAGCCAACCTAATTGAGGGTGGAATCTCCCAGGCAACATCCTAATGTCTAATGCCTTAACACACCACACCTGTGGGGTTTTAATTGCCCGACAAGATACCCATGGCTTGCATGGCTCAGTTAGCCGCACACCTAAGCACAGATCCTAATTTCAAGGTTAGGCATCACATAGCCTCAAAATACACTCCAACCTTTTGTTTAATTTTGTTAAATTTGGTTACTCTCCTTTACTTTATAATACGCAATAACGGCAAAGTATTTGCATAAGATGACCGACAATCAGTAACCTTTTTGTTTTTCTTTAACCCCTTCAGGACGGAGTCAATAGTGCACGTTCTGATCAAAACAAAACGTAAACAAAAACTGGAATTTGCGCTATATGTCTGTTCAACCGTAGTTCCCCTCTTTCAAATTATATGCACCCACACTTATTATATATCATTTTGTTCAGGAGAAACAGGGCTTTAATCTATCATTAACTATTCATATATGGAACATAATTTATTATGAATAAAATAAAAAAAAGGTGAGAAAATAAGATTTTTTTTTAAATTTGTATTTCCGTCTGCCATTTTAGCTGTGAATGTCATAATACTGTTAGGTTTTACTGCAAAAAAATGCACATATTAGTAATCAGCGATGTCTCACGAGTACAACAGTATCCCCCATTAACAGGTTTTATGGTGTTTTGGAAAGTTACAGGGTCAAATATAGAACGTTCCATTTTCAAATTGAAATTTTCCAGATTAGTAATGTTACCTTTGAGACGGTGTGGTAGCCCAGGAAAGAGAATTACCCCCATAATGGCATACCATTTGAAAAATTAGACAAGCCAAGGTATTGAAAGTGGGGTATGTTTAGTCTTTTTTAGTAGCCACTTAGTCACAAACACTGGCCAAAATTAGCGTTCATATTTGTTTTTGTGTGAAAAAAGCAAAAAACTAATATTTGGCCAGTGTTTGTGACTAAGTGGCTACTAAGAAAGACTGGACATACCCCACTTGCAATACCTCGGATTGTCTACTTTTGCAAATGGTATGCCATCATGGGGGTAATTCTCATTCCTGGGCTACCATACGCTCTCAAAGGCAACATAACCAATCTGGCAAATTTCAATGTGAAAAAAATGAAATGCAAGCCTTATATGTGACTCTCTAACTTTCCAAAACACCATAAAACCTGTACATGGGGGGTACTGTTATTCTCGGGAGACTTCACTAAACACAAATATTAGTGTTTTAAAACCGTAAAACATATTACAACAATAATATAGACCATAAAAGTGCCGTTCGGGGGGGCGGGGCCTGACTACCGAGCAAGCAGGACGCATGTTGAAGGAGCTCCTCGGCAAATACAGAGAAATTGGCCCAAAACTTGCTACCTGCTATACAGTACCGGCAGAACCCGATCTCTGAAGGCACGGGAGAGGCCGGGCACCAATTTCTACTACCCTGCTGAGAGCTTTATGGGCTCTGACAGTCATTGCGGCCTACAAACTACACTGAGGCGGAGGACGCGGCCGATCTCCCGCCTCGCCTGCACATCGACGACGGTCTGGGCCACGCTTCCCCCCCCTATGGGCCGGTGGGGGTTATCCCGGCCCCCACGTAGCAACAGGACACAAGCAACTGTTTAAAAGCACCAAGCAACTGAAACTGCAAATCGGCATGCTGGCTGTAAAGATGGCCGCCACACGAAACCCAGATCCCTGGGCTCCCCACGAGGACAGCATATCAAGGGCATTTGATCGCTTTTGGGCACAACTCTGGGAGAAACTTGCTGAACAGGCAAAAGGACCTGCAACCACAGACCCGAAACAAAAGCTAGCGGCGACAAAAGCACCACAGCCTACACCATTCAGTGGCACCGAGAGGCTGATCATAATGAAAAGACGGAGGAAGGCACGGAGGATACCCCAACTCAGTACGAGTTGTCCCACTATCAGAGCTCACTTGCCTGAAACCCAGTCCGTGCGGGTGAGACCGCCCTCGCACAGCTCTCTGCCTCGGATGACGAGCACCCCATGGAGACACCGGCTGTTGTAATAACTCCGATATACACTATCTCAACCATACTGCTATTATACAATCCGTGCCTATATACTATGACTAAGATAGCACAGCAGAAAAGAATTGATAACTAATCGTTAGTACTTCATGGTATTTTAGTTCATCTCATATCGTCAACCTGTTTAGTTAAGCTTGGTTAACAAAAATATATAAAAATGTGCGAATCCTCATGCCACTGTCAATCTGTATTGATCTATTGAAATACGCTGTTGTGGCGACTGTTAATATACTGTAATCATCTGCACATCAAAAATAAAGAATTAAAAAAAAAAAAAAAGTGCCGTTCGCTTGTAAAAAATGCGAAAAACGTCACTTTTACTTAAAATATCATTGTTGTAATACAATTTACCAGTTTGAAACACTAATATTTGAGTTCAGTGAAGTCTCCCGAGTAAAACAGTACCCCCTATGTACAGGTTTTATGGTGTCTTGGAGAGTTACAGGGTCAAAAATAGTGCTTGCGAATTAAATTCTCTGCACTTTCTCCCTGTGTTGTCAGGCATGTCAATCAAATTTTAATTAATCAAATCACATAATTACGTTAAAAGATTATTTAAATTAGGGATCGACCGATATTGATTTTTTAGAGCCGATACCGATACCGATAATCTTTGAACTTTTAGGCCGATAGCCGATAACTTGCCGATATTCTGTACATTTACCATTTTGAAAAAATAAACTATTTCTAACGGTAAATGCACAAAATATACATGCCACATGTAGTGGATGACGTGTATTTAGACAGGGGAGCTGTGTGTGTAGTGGATGCAGTGAGTGTTTGTGTAGTGTGTGTATAGTGAATGCAGAGTGTGTGTTTGTGTAGTGTGTGTATAGTGAATGCAGAGTGTGTGTTTGTGTAGTGTGTGTATAGTGAATGCAGAGTGTGTGTTTGTGTAGTGTGTGTTTGTGTAGTGTGTGTATAGTGAATGCAGAGTGTGTGTTTGTGTAGTGTGTGTATAGTGAATGCAGAGTGTGTGTTTGTGTAGTGTGTGTATAGTGAATGCAGAGTGTGTTTGTGTAGTGTGTGTGTAGTGAATGCAGTGTGTGTGTTTCTGTAGTGTGTATATAATGCAGTGTGTGTGTTTGTGTAGTGTGTATGTAATGTGGTGTGTATGTATGTAATGCAGTGTGTATGTAATGCAGTGTGTATGTAATGCAGTGTGTATGTAATGCAGTGTGTATGTATGTAATGCAGTGTGTATGTAATGCAGTGTGTATGTATGTAATGCAGTGTGTATGTATGTAATGCAGTGTGTATGTAATGCAGTGTGTATGTATGTAATGCAGTGTGTATGTAATGCAGTGTGTATGTAATGCAGTGTGTATGTATGTAATGCAGTGTGTATGTAATGCAGTGTGTATGTATGTATGTAATGCAGTGTGTATGTATGTATGTAATGCAGTGTGTGTATGTAATGCAGTGTGTATGTATGTAATGCAGTGTGTATGTATGTAATGCAGTGTGTATGTAATGCAGTGTGTATGTAATGCAGTGTGTGTATGTAATGCAGTGTGTATGTATGTAATGCAGTGTGTGTATGTAATGCAGTGTGTATGTAATGCAGTGTGTATGTATGTAATGCAGTGTGTATGTATGTAATGCAGTGTGTATGCAATGCAGTGTGTATGTAATGCAGTGTGTATGTATGTAATGCAGTGTGTGTATGTATGTAATGCAGTGTGTATGTAATGCAGTGTGTATGTATGTAATGCAGTGTGTGTGTATGTAATGCAGTGTGTATGTATGTAATGCAGTGTGTATGTAATGCAGTGTGTATGCAATGCAGTGTGTATGTAATGCAGTGTGTATGTATGTAATGCAGTGTGTGTATGTATGTAATGCAGTGTGTGTATGTAATGCAGTGTGTATGTGTGTAATGCAGTGTGTATGTAATGCAGTGTGTGTGTATGTATGTAATGCAGTGTGTGTGTATGTAATGCAGTGGGTATGTAATGCAGTGTGTGTGTATGTAATGCAGTGTGTGTGTATGTATGTAATGCAGTGTGTATGTAATGCAGTGTGTGTGTAATGCAGTGTGTGTGTAATGCAGTGTGTATGTATGTATGTAATGCAGTGTTTGTGTATGTAATGCAGTGGGTATGTAATGCAGTGTGTGTGTATGTAATGCAGTGTGTGTATGTATGTAATGCAGTGTGTATGTAATGCAGTGTGTGTGTAATGCAGTGTGTATGTAATGCAGTGTGTGTGTGTATGTGTATGTAATGCAGTGTGTATGTCTTTGTGTAGTGATGTAATTTGTGTAAAATGGGGGGGGAGTTTACGTTAATTATTTTTTTTTTATATTTAAATTGTGTTTTTTTTTTTTTTTTTTAGTCCCCCCTCCCTGCTTCTTACCAGGGAGGGGGGATATAGTATTCCCTGGTGATCCGGTGGTTTGTTAAGTACTGTGGGGGGGCCAGCAGCAAGCGCTGACTTACCTTGCCAGCAGCTCCTGCAGCTCCTCAGTGTAAATCTCGCGGCCCTTAGTGCCGCGCGGAGCGTTGCCATGGTAACCCGTGGCAACGCTCTGCGGCCGCGGGTCTCGCAAGATTTACACTGGGGAGCTGCAGGAGCTGCTGGCAAGGTAAGTCAGTGCTTACCCCCCCCAGGACCACCAGGCTTGTAATGAGCCTGGCGGTCCTGGGAGGTATTATCGGCAATATCGGTATCGTGCCGTTCGCTTGTAAAAAATGCGAAAAACGTCACTTTTACTTAAAATATCATTGTTGTAATACAATTTACCAGTTTGAAACACTAATATTTGAGTTCAGTGAAGTCTCCCGAGTAAAACAGTACCCCCTATGTACAGGTTTTATGGTGTCTTGGAGAGTTACAGGGTCAAATATAGTGCTTGCGAATTACATTCTCTGCACTTTCTCCCTGTGTTGTCAGGCATGTCAATCAAATTTTAATTAATCAAATCACATAATTACGTTAAAAGATTATTTAAATTAGGGATCGACCGATATTGATTTTTTAGAGCCGATACCGATACCGATAATCTTTGAACTTTTAGGCCGATAGCCGATAACTTGCCGATATTCTGTACATTTACCATTTTGAAAAAATAAACTATTTCTAACGGTAAATGCACAAAATATACATGCCACATGTAGTGGATGACGTGTATTTAGACAGGGGAGCTGTGTGTGTAGTGGATGCAGTGTGTATTTGTGTAGTGTGTATATATAGTGTATGCAGAGTATATAGTGAATGCAGTGAGTGTTTGTGTAGTGTGTGTATAGTGAATGCAGAGTGTGTGTTTGTGTAGTGTGTGTATAGTGAATGCAGAGTGTGTGTTTGTGTAGTGTGTGTATAGTGAATGCAGAGTGTGTGTTTGTGTAGTGTGTGTTTGTGTAGTGTGTGTATAGTGAATGCAGAGTGTGTGTTTGTGTAGTGTGTGTATAGTGAATGCAGAGTGTGTGTTTGTGTAGTGTGTGTATAGTGAATGCAGAGTGTGTTTGTGTAGTGTGTGTGTAGTGAATGCAGTGTGTGTGTTTCTGTAGTGTGTATATAATGCAGTGTGTGTGTTTGTGTAGTGTGTATGTAATGCGGTGTGTATGTATGTAATGCAGTGTGTATGTAATGCAGTGTGTATGTAATGCAGTGTGTATGTAATGCAGTGTGTATGTATGTAATGCAGTGTGTATGTATGTAATGCAGTGTGTATGTAATGCAGTGTGTATGTAATGCAATGCAGTGTGTATGTAATGCAGTGTGTATGTAATGCAGTGTGTATGTATGTAATGCAGTGTGTATGTAATGCAGTGTGTATGTATGTATGTAATGCAGTGTGTGTATGTATGTAATGCAGTGTGTGTATGTAATGCAGTGTGTATGTATGCAATGCAGTGTGTATGTATGTAATGCAGTGTGTATGTAATGCAGTGTGTATGTAATGCAGTGTGTGTATGTAATGCAGTGTGTGTATGTAATGCAGTGTGTATGTATGTAATGCAGTGTGTATGTAATGCAGTGTGTGTATGTAATGCAGTGTGTGTATGTAATGCAGTGTGTATGTAATGCAGTGTGTATGTAATGCAGTGTGTATGTATGTAATGCAGTGTGTATGTATGTAATGCAGTGTGTATGTAATGCAGTGTGTGTATGTATGTAATGCAGTGTGTATGTAATGCAGTGTGTATGTATGTAATGCAGTGTGTATGTATGTAATGCAGTGTGTATGTAATGCAGTGTGTATGTATGTAATGCAGTGTGTATGTAATGCAGTGTGTATGCAATGCAGTGTGTATGCAATGCAGTGTGTATGTAATGCAGTGTGTATGTATGTAATGCAGTGTGTGTATGTATGTAATGCAGTGTGTGTATGTAATGCAGTGTGTATGTGTGTAATGCAGTGTGTATGTAATGCAGTGTGTGTGTATGTATGTAATGCAGTGTGTATGTATGTATGTAATGCAGTGTGTGTGTATGTAATGCAGTGGGTATGTAATGCAGTGTGTGTGTATGTAATGCAGTGTGTGTGTATGTATGTAATGCAGTGTGTATGTAATGCAGTGTGTGTGTAATGCAGTGTGTGTGTAATGTAGTGTGTGTGTATGTATGTAATGCAGTGTGTATGTAATGCAGTGTGTGTGTGTGTATGTGTATGTAATGCAGTGTGTATGTCTTTGTGTAGTGATGTAATTTGTGTAAAATGGGGGGGGGAGTTTACGTTAATTATTTTTTTTTTATATTTAAATTGTGTTTTGTTTTTTTTTTTAGTCCCCCCTCCCTGCTTCTTACCAGGGAGGGGGGATATAGTATTCCCTGGTGATCCGGTGGTTTGTTAAGTACTGTGGGGGGGCCAGCAGCAAGCGCTGACTTACCTTGCCAGCAGCTCCTGCAGCTCCTCAGTGTAAATCTCGCGGCCCTTAGTGCCGCGCGGAGCGTTGCCATGGTAACCCGTGGCAACGCTCTGCGGCCGCGGGTCTCGCAAGATTTACACTGGGGAGCTGCAGGAGCTGCTGGCAAGGTAAGTCAGTGCTTACCCCCCCCCAGGACCACCAGGCTTGTAATGAGCCTGGCGGTCCTGGGAGGTATTATCGGCAATATCGGTAGCTATATTGGCCGATACCGATATTGCCGAAAATACCGAATATCGGCCGATAATATCGGTAAATCGATAATCGGTCGATCCCTAATTTAAATATACACGTAGAATTTTAATATATATATGCATTTATAGGTATTTAAATTCTACGTGTATACTAATGTAATCTTTTATGTAATTATATGTATTTATCTATATATATATATTTGCGGTTATTTGTATTTTATACATAGATAGATATATATAGAATGTCATTCTAAGTGTATTTTGTTACCGATATATATATATTAATAACAAAATACAGTTAGAATGAAATTACATATGCATATATAATTTATATTAAATTTTGTTTCAATATTTTATTTATTTATTTTATTATTTTATTTATTTATTATTTTAATTATACGTATTTATCTATAATATATATATGTACATCTATTATATATATAATATATATACATATTATATATATGTAACGTCATTCTAAGTGTATTTTAATATTAATTTATATACTTATATTAATATTAAAATACACTTTGCATGACGTTACATATATATAATATGTATATATATTATATATATAATATATATACATATTATATATATATTAAAATATATTTAATTTATTTTTAAACATGTTTATTTTATTTTTTTTACACCTCCTACCAGCAGGGGGACTGTCTGATATTTCAAACAGTCCCCCTGCTGGCAGATCCATAGCCAGCTATAGGGGGCCATGTGATCGCTCTTTGAGAGCGATCACATGGCCCCCGGGGGCCTCATTTGCCGGAAGGGGGCTGCCTGGGCTCTCAGGCAGCCCCCCAGAAGAGGATCATGGCGGAGGTGAGTAGTTGCTGGCTCCTGGGGGCTTAAACCGTTACGGCGTTCCATGCCGCCGCAACGGCTTTAAAGCCCATTTAAAGCGCGACGGCATGGAACGCCGTAACGGCGTTAAGGGGTTAAAGAGACACTATAGTCACCTAAATTACTTTAGCTAAATAAAGCAGTTTTAGTGTATAGATCATTCCCCTGCAATGTCACTGCTCAATTTACTGTCATTTAGGAGTTAACCCCGTTACGGCGTTCCATGCCGTCCCCATTATAATGGGCTTTAAAGCCGTTGCGGCGGCATGGAACGCCGTAACGGCTTTGAGCCCCAGGAGGTGATATTTACTTACCTCCGCCGCGATCCTCTTCTGGGGGGCTGCCTGACAGCCCAGGCAGCCCTCCCACGGCAAATGAGGCCCCCGGGGGCCATGTGATCGCTCTCAAAGAGCGATCACATGGCCCCCTATAGCTGGCTATGGATCTGCCAGCAGGGGGGCTGTCTAAAATATCAGACAGTCCCCCTGCTGGTGGGAAAGTATACAAAAATAAATTAAACAAGTGTAAAAATAAATGTAAAATATTTTTATATATATATAATATGTATATATATTATATATATAATATATATACATATTATATATATGTAACGTCATACAAAGTGTATTTTAATATTAATATAAGTATATATATTAGCATTAAAATACACTTAGAATGACGTTACATATATATAATATGTATATATATTATATATATAATTAATTAAAATAATAAATAAATAAAATAAATAAATAAAATATTGAAACAAAATGTAATATAAATTATATATTCATATGTAATTTCATTCTAACTGTATTTTGTTATTAATATATATATATATTGGTAACAAAATACACTTAGAATGACATTCTATATATATCTATCTATATTTAAAATACAAATAACCGCAAATATATATATATAGATAAATACATATAATTACATAAAAGATTACATTAGTATACACGTAGAATTTAAATACATATATATGTATATATATTAAAATTCTACATGTATATTTAAGTAATCTTTTAACATAATTATGTGATTTGATTAATTAAAATTTGATTGACATGCCTGACAACACAGGGAGAAAGTGCAGAGAATTTAATTTGCAAGCACTATATTTGACCCTGTAACTCTCCACGACACCATAAAACCTGTACATAGGGGGTACTGTTTTACTCGGGAGACTTCGCTGAACTCAATTATTAGTGTTTCAAACTGGTAAATTGTATTACAACTATGATATTTTAAGTAAAAGTGAAGTTTTTGGCATTTTTTACAAACGAACGGCACTTTTATGGACTATATTATTGTTGTAATATGTTTTACTGTTTTTAAACACTAATATTTGTGTTTAGTGAAGTCTCCCGAGAATAACAGTACCCCCCATGTACAGGTTTTATGGTGTTTTGGAAAGTTAGAGAGTCACATATAAGGCTTGCATTTCATTTTTTTCACATTGAAATTTGCCAGATTGGTTATGTTGCCTTTGAGAGCGTATGGTAGCCCAGGAATAAGAATTACCCCCATTATGGCATACCATTTGCAAAAGTAGACAACCCGAGGTATTGCAAGTGGGGTATGTCCAGTCTTTCTTAGTAGCCACTTAGTCACAAACACTGGCCAAATATTCGTTTTTTGCTTTTTTCACACAAAAACAAATATGAACGCTAACTTTGGCCAGTGTTTGTGACTAAGTGGCTACTAAAACAGACTAAACATACCCCACTTTCAATACCTTGGCTTGTCTACTTTTTCAAATGGTATGCCATTATGGGGGTAATTCTCATTCCTGGGCTACCACACCGTCTCAAAGGTAACATTACTAATCTGACAAATTTCAATTTGAAAATGGAACGTTCTATATTTGACCCTGTAACTTTCCAAAACACCATAAAACCTGTTAATGGGGGGTACTGTTGTACTCGTGAGACATCGCTGATTTCAAATATGTGCATTTTGTTGCCGTAAAACCTAACAGTATTATGACATTTACAGCTAAAATGTGAGGCGGAACTACACATTTAAAAAAAAAAAAATTCATTTTATTTTATTTTATTCATAACAAATTATGTTCCATATATGAATAGTTAATGGTAAATTAAAGCCCTGTTTCTCCTGAACAAAATGATATATAATAAGTGTGGGTGCAAATAATATGAAAGAGGGGAACTACGGGTGAACAGACATTTAGCGCAAATTCTAGTTTTTGTTTACGTTTTGTTTTGATCAGAACGTGCACTATTGACTCCGTCCTGAAGGGGTTAAATCACTTTGTTTCTGTTTATGCAGCCCTAGCCACACCTCCCCTGGCTATGATTGACAGAGCCTGCATGAAAAAAAAAATGGTTTCACTTTCAAACAGATGTACCTTAAATAATTCTATCTCAATCTCTAAATTGAACTTTAATCACATACAGGAGGTTCTTGCAGGGTCTAGCAAGCTATTAACACAGCAGTGGATAAGAAAATCTTAATTAAACAGAACTTGCAATAAAGAAAGCCTAAATAGGGCTCTCTTTACAGGAAGTGTTTATGGAAGGCTGTCCAAGTCACATGCAGGGAGGTGTGACTAGGGTTCATAAACAAAGGGATTTAATGGCAGAGGATTGAGCAGTGAGGCTGCAGGGGCATGTTCTATACACCAAAACTGCTTCATTAAGCTAAAGTTCAGGTGACTATAGTGTCCCTTTAACATAAAAATAGTGCAAATTGTTTTCATGCCATGTTTATGTAATATACTGTCTAATAATGCATGCTTGTCCCTGCTGGCACCTCAGGCTTATATGTATCTATTCATTTGCACAAATAATTTTTTGGTGGAGATGGTTGGTCTTTCATTTTCAAGTTTAGCCCATCTAATGATTCTTTTGAAAGCTCTATTGGCATGCTAATATTTGTTATAGAATGCAATCGACCCCTCTGATTTAAATGGTTTGAATGCCCTTTTCTCATTTGATTGACCCTTGTATTAGCCACATTGGTTATAATTTGCTTCTTTTATAATTGTTTTTCAATGGTATTGAGAAATTTACTTTTGTAGAATTGGTTTAAAAACCTTCCATTTATCCTCTGTACTTTTGCCAGTGAATATTTCCTGCCAGTCAATTAGATGTAAAAATGCCCTTATCTTATTGAATTTAGCTTTTTTTAAATTAAGTGTTTTTGTACATCCCATATATAGTTATTTGTTTTAGTTAATCTCAGATGATACCATGTCATGGTCACTATTTCGCAAGTGCTCCCTAACGTGAATGTTTGAAAGTAAGTCAGCATTATTAGTTATGACAAGATCCAGACAAGCTTCTCCTCTAGTTGGCGCTTCTCCTAATTGAGACATTAAATTATCATTTATCAGGTTCAAAAACTTGTTTCACTTAACTGTACTACTAATCCCTCTGGCCTAATCAATGTCTGGATAATTAAAATCTCCCCTGATTAACAGATTACCCAGTTGTGCAGCTTTATTAATATGATATACCAGTTGCTCTTCCCCATCAGTATTAATGTTTGGCGGCTTGTAACATATTATTGGATATCCCCTGTTTCCTCCTATGCATATTTCTACCCATAAGGATTCCTCACTTATATCATCACATGCAATTCCCTTAACAATTCCCAAAACAGGTTTAATATAAAGACATACCCACCCCATTTTCTATTTTTTCTATCATTTCTAAATAAAGTGTATCCATTTAAATTATTAGCCCAGTCGAGTGTTTCATCCCACCAATTCTCAGCTATCTCCATCATGTCATGCTGTTTCTTGTATGCCAATATGTCAAGCTCCCCTTATTTTCCTAGTCAAGCTTCTTGCACTAGCAAGTAGACATTTAAATCATGCCTCCCAACTGTCCTGCTTTTGGCAGGACAGTCTCTATTTTGGGGTGCTGTCCCACTTTAGTTCCCTGGGATCCCGCATCTGGGATGCGCTCGTGCCTATTCTGTGGACACTAGGACCATGCAGGAAGTGCTTTCGCAGTGCTCACTGCATGATCCTGATACCTGGGGGCAGGCCAGACTGCCTTTCAGGTGTTTGCCCCTCCCTTTTTTCAAACTGGACTGCCCCTTTTTTAGACAAAACCCTTTTCCAGGTGTTTCCATTCCATTTCCATTCTGGAAAATCCCCGACCCTCTTGACTAGTTTCTTTGACTGCCTCTCTGCTATTTCTAACTGGTTGGCTGCCCATAAAGCGACTACCCCCAAACAAGCCACACAAGCTCACGGCCCGCCCAGGCTGAGGGTCGTAAGGAGAGAGCCTCTGACGCATCGACCACCCTGCAGGAAGAATGCCCGCCGCAGGCGGCAACGGAATACTGGCAGCTTCCGCTGCACCCAACATGGGAATGCCTCAAACTCACCGAGCTCTCGAGTCAGTGGACCGAAGATGCGACCCTCTACAAAGGCCTGGGGCTGGAGAGGGTCCTCGCCTCACGATTGCCGCTCCGATACCCTTTGCCTTCCGCCGCTGATGACGGCATGCCGCGAACCGGCATGGGTTGAAAGAGACTGGTTTGCGGACACACAGCCCTCTTTAAATCTCTCCTCTCATTTTATGTTTTCATTTTTTATGCCTTAATATTCAATTGCTGAAACTTTTTGCCTCTCATTATAGTCTCTATCGCAGTTTACATTAGCTACTGCTGATTCCTTGACACCAGAGAGGGGAATGTAGAATAGTTATGCTCCTTATGCTACATCAGCTTCCCTATCTCACAAACCACCAGGTTACCTGGATGGCTAGCAATTCAACACCTAAGTAATGGGCGCATCGGTCTTACCAGCTAATCAAATAAAGTCTATTCTATGCTATATTGGTCACCTACTGTAACATAGCTTGATATCGCAGTTCTAGCCTGTGATGGAGTAATCCTCGCAAAACCACCGCAGAAAGCTAACCCCCTGTAAGCATACCCCCGTTAATCGCGTGGGCTGCATGCTATCTACCCTGCAGATTCTTAAGGCTCGACTGTCCCCAATAATGATACTTCACATGCACCTACCGGTTTAACCCGTATGGTAATACATTGTTGTGACATTCATAAAAAGAGGCCGCCAAACTAGGGAGTTCATGAAATAAGTCTGCTATCTGTTATGTATATCGTATGACTTCATGCATTAACCCCTTGCTTTATTTTCTGTATTGACCTATCTTATGCCTCAATAAAAACAAAGATTGACAAAAACTCTTTAATTAAAAAAATCTATATTTATGTATTACTGTACCCCCAATATATGAGAGGTTTCTAGTAACTGTAGATCTCAAGGCTGATGATCTTAAAGGACCACTCTAGTGCCAGGAAAACATACTCGTTTTCCTGGCACTAGAGTGCCCTGAGGGTGCCCCCACCCTCAGGGACCCACTCCCGCCGGGCTCTGGAAAGGGGAAAGTGTTTAAAACGTACCTTTTTCCAGCGGTGGGCGGAGAGCTCTCCTCCTCTGATCCTCCTCTTCTCCTCCCCGTCGGCTGAATGCACACGCGCGGCACGAGCTGCGCGTGCGTTCAGCTGGTCACATAGGAAAGCATTATGAATGCTTTCCTATGGACGTTTGCGTGCTCTCACTGTGAAAATCACAGTGAGAATCACGCAAGCGCCTCTAGCGGCTGTCAATGAGACAGACACTAGAGGAAATAGGGGAAGGCTTAACCCATTCACAAACATAGCAGTTTCTCTGAAACTGCTATGTTTATGAAAAAATGGGTTAATCCTAGAAGGACCTGGCACCCAGACCACTTCATTAAGCTGAAGTGGTCTGGGTGCCTAGAGTGGTCCTTTAAGTGTGAAGTTTTCTTGCAAATGGAGTATATATATATATATTATATTATATATATTAATATTAAAATACACTTAGAATGACGTTACATATATATATAATATGTATATATATTATATATATAATAGATCTACATATATATATTATATATATACGTATAATTACAATAATAAATACATAAAATAATTAAATAAATAAAATATTGAAACAAAATTTAAAATAAATTATATATTCATATGTAATTTCATTCTAACTGTATTTTGTTATTAATATATATATATATTGGAAACAGAATACACTTAGAATGACATTCTATATATAGCTATCTATATATAAAATACAAATAACCGCAAATATATATATAGAGATAAATACATATAATTACATAAAAGATTACATTAGTATACACGTAGAATTTAAATACCTATAAATGCATATATATTAAAATTCTACGTGTATATTTAAGTAATTTTTTAACATAATTATGTCATTTGATTAATTAAAATTTGATTGACATGCCTGACAACACAGGGAGAAAGTGCAAAGAATTGAATTCACAAGCACTATATTTGACCCTGTAACTCTCCAAGACACCCTAAAACCTGTACATAGGGGGTACTGTTTTACTCGGGAGACTTCACTGAACTCAAATATTAGTGTTTAAAACTGGTAAATTGTATTACAACGATGATATTTTAAGTAAAAGTGAAGTTTTTTGCATTTTTTACAAACAAACGGCACTTTTATGGACTATATTATTGTTGTAATATGTTTTACTGTTTTAAAACACTAATATTTGTGTTTAGTGAAATCTCCCAAGAATAACAGTACCCCCCATGTACAGGTTTTATGGTGTTTTGGAAAGTGAGAGAGTCACATATAAGGCTTGCATTTCATTTTTTTGACATTGAAATTTGCCAGATTAGTTATGTTGCCTTTGAGACCGTATGGTAGCCCAGGAATAAGAATTACCCCCATGATGGCACACCATTTGCAAAAGTAGACAACCCAAGGTATTGCAAATGGGGTATGTCCAGTAATTTTAGTAGCCACTTAGTCACAAACACTGGCCAAATATTAGTTTTTTGCTTTTTTCACACAAAAACAAAAATGAACGCTAACTTTGGCCAGTGTTTGTGACTAAGTGACTACTAAAAAAGGCTAAACATACCCCACGTTCAATACCTTGGGTTGTCTACTTTTTCAAATGGTATGCCATTATGGGGGTAATTCTCATTCCTGGGCTACCACACCGTCTCAAAGGTAACATTACTAATCTGGCAAATTTCAATTTGAAAATGGAACGTTCTATATTTGACCCTGTAACTTTCCAAAACACCATAAAACCTGTTAATGGGGGGTACTGTTCTACTCGTGAGACATCGCTGATTACAAATATGTGCATTTTTTTTGCAGTAAAACCTAACAGTATTATGACATTTACAGCTAAAATGTGAAGCGGAACTACAAATTTAAAAAAAAAAAAAAAATTCTCACAGTTTTTTTAATTTTATTCATAATAAATTATGTTTCATATATGAATATTTTATATGAAATTAAAGCCCTGTTTCTTCTGAACAAAATGATATATAATAAGTGTGGGTGCATATAATATGAAAGAGGGGAACTACGGGTGAACAGACATATAGCGCAAATTCCAGTTTTTGTTTACGTTTTGTTTTGATCAGAACGTGCACTATTGATTCCGTCCTGAAGGGGTTAAATCCCTTTGTTTATGAACCCTAGTCACACCTCCCTGCATGTGACTTGCACAGCCTTCCATAAACACTTCCTGTAATGAGAGCCCTATTTAGGCTTTCTTTATGGCAAGTTCTGTTTAATTAAGATTTTCTAATCCCCTGCTACGTTAATAGCTTGCTAGACCCTGCAAGAACCTCCTGTATGTGATTAAAGTTCAATTTAGAGATTGAGATACAATTATTTAAGGTACATCTGTTTGAAAGTGAAAACAGTTTTTTTTCATGCAGGCTCTGTCAATCATAGCCAGGGGAGGTGTGGCTAGGGCTGCATAAACAGAAACAAAGTGATTTATCTCTTAACCCCTTAAGGACAGAGCTTCGGAAGCTTGTCTTTCACTTTATGACAACGGCATTTTTTGCTGTTTGCGTTCAACTGCAATTTGCATTTTACTAATTTATTGCACCGACGCATATTATATACCGACAGAAAGGGCTTTAATTTGATGTAACATATATATACATAAATGCTTATTTATTATAAAAAAAATATAGAAAAATGCCAAAAAAAGAAAAATTTTGAGTTTTTTTACAGCTTTTGCAATAATAATGTGTGCACAATTAGTGCAGGTTAAGGAAAGTAATTAAAAATAAATTCATTTAGTTGTTCTGATTTACAGAATATATAATGTGTCTGGGATTTTAAGTTTTTTTTCGTAGTTACAAGTCACAAAGCACAAGGAGTAAAATAAACTTTTAATGTGGAGCGATTTTAGAATTTGGTATGTTTGTCTTGTAAGCTTAATAGCCATAAAAGAAAACAAAATTGCCACACAAAAGTATATATTTATATAAAGTAGACACCACAGGCTATTTACCTAAGGTTGTTTTGACACTTTCTACGTAGCCATTTTACCGCCAACCTCTGCTAAATATTGGAGTAAAATTGTGTTTTTTGGGGGTTTTGGCACACAAACTTATAACAAAGAACTTCTCATGTGTATTTTGTAAAGTTGGTGTGTGCTATTGCTGTACAAAGTTTTATTATGTGTTCAGTTACACCTGCTGAGTACAACGGTACCCCATTGTATGTCTTTGGCACTATTTCGTTAAGCTACAGTGCCATATAGGAGACCTGTCCTTTTCAGTATTCACAGTCGAATTTTGAGAGACGGATTTAATGAGCCTATGCTTCCATTTGGGGTATTATAACAGTTTGACTGTTCAAAAAACCCCACAAAGGCCTACCATTTGTAAAAGTAGACACCCCAGGGTATCTCATAAGGTGCATATTGTGCCTAAACATGCCCCCATTATTTCACCAATATATGCCAAAGTATGTGGTAAAAAATAATTTTGTGCATTTTTTACATACGGATTGCATTTTTGCTGGGCATTTTGTATATTTCATATGTGCCACTAAGTTCAAACCCCCTAAATTATGCTCAGCTAAGTCTTCTGAGTAAAAGGACACCCCCATTGTATGTCTTTGGCACTATTTCGTGAAGCTACAGTGCCATACAGGAGACCTGTCCTTTTCAGTATTCACAGTAGAGTTTTGTGAGACGGATTTAATGAGCCTATGCTTCCATTTGGGGTATTATAACAGTTTGACTGTTCAAAAAAAACCCACAAAGGCCTACCATTTGTAAAAGTAGACACTCCAGGGTATCTCATAAGGTGCATATTGTGCCTTAGCATGCCCCCATTTTTCCACGAATATATGCCAAAGTATGTGGTAAAAAAATATTTTTGGCATTTTTTTACATACGGATTGCATTTTTGCTGGGCATTTTGTATATTTCATATGTGCCACTAAGTTCAAAACCCCCAAATTATGCTCAGCTAAGTCTTCTGAGTAAAAATACACCCCCATTGTATGTCTATGGCACTATTTCGTGAAGCTACAGTGCCATATAGGAGACCAAGCCATATCAGTTTTTACCAAACTTTGAATTTTGACGCTGGTCTATGTGCAATTTCCAAGCATCTTCGCAGGTTTTAAATTCAAACTACCCCACAAAGGCCTACCATTTCTTAAAGTAGACACCAGGGTATTTCAAAAGGCATATTTTGAACCTTTGCAAGGTATATGTGGACATCGTAGGGGCACATCCATTCTTTTTTTTTTTTTTCAAACTTTACATTTTTACGCTGTGCCCATGTCCCATTTTAGAGTATTTTACCAGGCTATATAATCCAAATACCCCATGAAGCCATACCATTTCTTAAAGTAGACACCCCAGGGTATTTCAAAAGGCATATTTTGAACCTTAGCGTGGGATCATTTTTCCGCTAGCTTGTACCAGGTGTAGTGGTAATAAGCGTTTTTTCTGCCTTTTTAACACACAAAGTGAGTTTGCACAGTATATTTTGCAAACCTTATGTATGCTACGACTGTATAATACTTCATATGTTGCTCAGCTATGTGGTCTGAGTACAGCAATACCCCCGTATGTACCTTTGCCAGGTATATGTGGATGTTGAAGGGACACATTAGAGATGCAGCCATTCAGTTTTTTTTCTAACTTTGAAGTTTTATGCTGTGTCCATGTTCCAATTTGGAGTAGTTTAGATGTTTGGTTATTGAAACTTCCGCACAAACACATACTATTTATTAACCCCTTAAGGACCAAACTTCTGGAATAAAAGGGAATCATGACATGTCACACATGTCATGTGTCCTTAAGGGGTTAAAGAATACACCCTGGGGTAATTCAAAAGGCATATTTTGAACCTTGGCGTGGGATCATTTTTTTCTCTAGTTTGTTCCAGGTGTAGTGGTAATGAGCCTTTTTATTTTTTTAACTTTTTAAAACTTTTTAAACTATTTTTTAAACTTTTGTTTTGCTTATTAATTTTTTTAAAGTTTCCTAAACTTTCTTAAAACTTTTTTTTACAGATTTAGCATTTTTCTAAGCTTTTTCTTTACCGTTAACCCCAAACTAGCAGTAAGCATCACTAACAGTAAATTCCTCATTTTCCCATAACTCCCACCCACCCTAGCTAGCAAAATATTTAATTAAACAATATTTAAATTAGTTAATTAAATAAATTTAACCCATGAGGGTTAAAAAATAAAAGTTAATCGTCAGGGGTTGAAAAAAATTAGATCACAGTATAATACTGTGATCTGTATTTTGATCACTGTAGGCAGTGATCGACTGGCAGGGAAGGGGTTAATTTTTATTTGGACTGGGTAAGGGGGGGTATTTTTTACTTAAACGTTATTAAAACTTTTTTTAACTTAATTTTTTAACTTTTTAAAGCTTATTTTAAAACTTTTTTTAACGTTAACCCCTAGTTAGCTTAACACTAAATTCCCCACTAACTTCTACCCTCCCCAGCTAGCTAAATTTATATTTTTTAAAATATTTTAATTAATTAATAAAATAAATTTAACCCCTGAGAGTTAAAAAAAAAAAAAAAAGAATTAACCCTCAGGGTTAAAAAAAAAGTCAGATCATAGTAAAATTAAATCCCTGCCAATTGATCACTGTAGTCAGTGATCAATTGGCAGGGAAAGGGTTAATGTTTTATTAAACTGGGTAAAAGGGGGTGGGATTTTAATTTAATTTTATTTTATTTTTACAGGGGGCAGGATCAGCACTGATCTGTCTCCCTGCACTTCACAGTGAACCCGGAAGTGCAGGGAGGCGGAAGGTGAGTATACTGAGCACATGTGCCCGCTCTGACATGCTGTCAGAGCGGGCACTTGAGCTGGGACAGCCGGATCCGGTGCTCCCGGTCTGCCTCTAATACAGAGGCAGACCGGAGCACCATTAACCCAGCGATCGCCGCGATTGCGGCGATCTGGGGTTAATTTTAACGGGTGACGGACAAGGTCCGTCACTCGTCGTTAAGGGTTTCCCCTGAGTGACGGACCTCGTCCGTCACTCGTCATTAAGGGGTTAAATGACAGTGAATTGAGCAGTGAAATTGCAGGGGAATGATCTATACACTAAAACTGCTTTATTTAGCTAAAGTAATTTAGGTGACTATAGAGCTCCTTTAAGCATAGCATTTCCGTTTGAGGAATGTTAAAGATGTTTAGCCAAAAATGTAACCAATTGCTTTGGTGGGACTCATTTTTGGGACATTTAAGCACCCTGATACTGCTGATAAGCCCTACAAAAGAATATAATTTTCCAAAGTAGAGCATTTTAAGTCAACTGACTTTGTTATTATACGAAAAGTGTTTGCAAAATGTACATTTTAATTTTTTTCAAAGGCTGACAGTTGTGAGAAATTCTAGGTGTCTTCCTAATAAGAATTTTGTAAAATATAATTTAGAACAAGCACAATGTATGTTAATTACACAGCTTGATTTCTAAACACATTTATTGTAGTTTAAAGCAGTGGTGGCTGGCACTCAATGGAAATGCCATCTTAGAAGATATTAGGCATGTGCAATAACTGCTGAAACAGGGCAAATGTCAAACCAGACCCATTTTTTTATGCCTAGATGCTCTCAAGTAAGTTTCTCAAGCAGTTACCAACTGAGGGGCCTTGGGGAACTGAAACCTATTACAGAATTAAAGAGACAGTTTTTTTTTTATTTATTTTTGGGGTGGGGGGGGGGGAGGGGGGCTTACCACCTCTTCTACAGAAAAAAATAATCTTAGTGTTTCTAAACTACTGCAATGCCATTTTGATCCACATAAAAACTAATGGGGCTGCTCCAAGTGTCCCTATGGATGAGCCTTCACTGGGTTAAGATCACATTGCAGACAGTAATATTGCTGTGGAGCACTTGTATAAATTCAGGCACACCAAGAATAATGGACTCCTAAAGGAGAGGAAAAGGTGGATTTGGGCCTAAAATACGGACTGTCCTTCCTAAATAGGGATACTAGAGAAGTATGGATAACAAATTAATTGAGCTGAAGCTGTCATAGTGGTGGGAGTGTTCCTTTAAATGTATGATGTGGATCTACAACTGTTAAAGAGCTGCAACACCAATGCTGCTTCCGCCGAGTTGCCAATTGGATAGTTACTGAGAGCAAGTCAGGAATTAGTTTGGGGAATTGGTTGACTCTGGTTATCCAGATCAGAGCAGATTTGTGTCTGCTCCTATGCATAAGGTGAGGACATACCAAATGATTTTTATCACCTATTTATGGTGAGTGAGGGGCTATTGTACGAGTACGTTGGTCCAATATGAATCCTATTCTTAGTCCTAAAATTCTTTCATTTTTTTTTTCTTCATTATTATTAGTGTTTTTTATTTTAGACTTGACATCCCTGGAATCGTTAATTATGTGTGCAAAAAGTGGCTAGGCATGGTTTGGCCGGTATATTTTTCTCCCTCTTTGTGAATAGTGTTTCCATAATCGCATACTTTCAGTATTTAGAGGTATGAAATTAGGACAAATTTGAAGTGTCTATGTGTGCGTACAAGTAATGCCAATTCCTTTACTAGGGATACCCAAAAGGGGCAGGCCTTTTCGGAAGGGGGATGTGACTGCCTTAAAGGAGGCGTGTCAGCCTGTCTGTCCAGCCTCATTCAGGGCGTCACATGCACAGAGTGCTTTCGAATCACACTAGGCATATTCTTAACAGCATTTTACATAGTGCATGTATGTCTACTGGTGCTCTTGTACTATGGTGATTGGGTGGAAGGATCGCAGGACATGAGACTTTTTTGAGACAGTCTCAATGATCCTGGACAGTTGGGAGGTATGTAATCATATTTTGGATATGGAGGAAAGAGAGGGGTTGACATATGGGGTTCTCTTATCAACAATTATATTTATTTCTTTAAATTCTTTGTTTGTGCAGTGCAAAAGAATACTTACAGGCTTGTCATGCCCCTACAGCAAGTGACAAGGAAATCAAGATACATGGCTTATATGTGATAAGGATATAGAAAATACATGCACCATTTTAAGGGTTATAATGGCAGGCTAATAAACATATTAAGTACACATGCTATGCAATCATATCTAGACATAGCTTATAATATAGACTGACACTGTAATAAGATATCTAGACACAGACATCCCAACATGCGAAAACTAATTTCAGGGAGGTGGTCACCTAATTTCAGGGAGGCAGCTTCACAAGCTACTCGTTTGGGGTACTTTACAGACGTAGTGAGAGAGTGACAGAGACTGCGTCCTGATTGGTCCCTCTATGAAAAATCAAAAAAAAAATGCGCACTGTCATTCTCTCACTACGTCTGTCACTTGGTTTCTCCAGAGCCCAATGTCTACCTGGAGTGGCTGACGTGACTGGGACGAATCCAGAGCCTAATCTCGGGAGGGGCACTTGTAGTGGGGTGATAGAGACTGAAATTTAGGAGTTAGTGGCTATAATGGAGGGACGGGGGCTGTAGTGTTAGGTATGAGTTATAAATGGGGGGTTAGGAAATGTAGTGGGGATAAGGGCTGTATTAGGAGGGTTAGGGGCTTAAGTGGATTGCTGCAATTGGGGAAAGGGGCTGTAGTTGGGAGGTAAGGACTTTAATCATGGAATGGGGTGCAAAAGGGGAGTTAGGGGCGATAGTGGGTTTATGGAGTGTAAAAGGGGAGTTAGGGGCTGCAGTTGGGGGTATGGGCTGCAAGTGGAGGCAATAGTGGATGTAGTGGGAGGGATAGATGCTGTAATTGTAAGGATAGGAGCTGTAGTAGGGCAGTTTGGGGCTACAATTGGGGAGGAAAGGGACTGTAGTGGGGTGTAGGGGCTGCGATTGGGGGGCTGAGACTGTAGTCTGGTAGAGAGGCTGCAATTGAGAGTTACTTACAGTCTTTCCCCCATGTCTCTCTCCCCCCTCTTCCATCCATGTCTCCCCAGTACCCTCCTCCCATCCATGTATCCTTGCCTCCCATGTCTTTCCCACCCCTCTCCTCCATTTATCCATCCCCACTTCCATGTCTATCTCCCCCCTTCCATCCATGTGTCTCTCCCCCCATGCCCACCTCCCTCCCATCCATGTGTCCATGTGTCTTTCCCCCCATGCCCCCCTCCCTCCCATCCATGTGCCTCTCTCCATGCCCCCCTCCCTCCCATCCATGTCTCTCCTCCCCTATGTCCCCCTCCCTCCCATCATGCCTCCCTTGCTTCCATCTAAGTCTTCCTCCTTCATATCCATGTCTCTCAACCATATCTGCCACCCTCCTATATGTTTATCCCCCCACCTATGTTTATCCCCCCATGTTTCCCTCCATCATATCCATGTCTATCCTCCACTCCTCCACCATGTCTCTTCCCTCCTCCTTGCTCCACAAGCAGCAGACAGCTTTCTCCTTCACAGAGCCGGTGCCCTAGGTCAAGGTATCACTGGCTCTGCACTTCTACAGATTGGTGCTTCCCCTCCCTGCTCTTTTACATGTCATGGTAGGAGAGGGGGGCTCCTTGAAGAACAGCACGATGCTCTGTTAGAATGAGCGTCGGGTAGTCATGTGACACCCGATGCTCCTATGCAGAACGGGAGGGGGTAGAGGAGCTCCCTGCTATTACAGTGCGGTTCCCTTATGGAGCTGGACTGTAAAATCACGGAAATCTCTTTTTTTTTTTTAGTGCGAGAGACTTCATGCTCTAAAAAAAACAACTAGATTTCTGGGATATTATATAGACTTCTGGAACACCCAGGAGAGTTGGGATGTCTGTAGACATGAAAAGGATTATATATTCAAATAGCAATATCCAACAAGATTTGAAACCACTGGGTTCAAATATCAGCAAAAAATATAGAAACTGATGCAGTGCTTTACGCTAGTTACAGAAGTACATGTGAAATCTGCCTATTGCATTCAGCCGATGCCGCTCATGTGCCAGATTGTGGAGGGCAGTTCGTTACCAGGCAGTGCTTCTGATACCGGAGAAACTGACGGAAGCCAAGCACAGAGAGATGGACACAGGTTTCTTCAGGAAGGAAGAGATCTTTATTCGATTCACCGACCGGGACTCAGAGGGACTAATGTCACCAAAAACAGCTAAAATCTGAGTCCTGATCGTACAGTGTAGGTCCCTTATATAGACATATAGCTCCTCCTATAATCAGTTCCACCTACATGTACTCTAACCCAATCAACAGAATAAAGACTAACTTTCCTGTTTGACAACTTGGCTTCCCCAGCACAATGGAGGAGGAGAATACTCGTATATCCTGTATTCCTGCACATGCTCCTTACACTACTGATTGTATCGTTGCCACGTGCAACCAACCGACCGAAACATCAGCATATGCACGTGCACATACCACGTGGCAATCTCGGCCTACTAAATTTATTTTTACCGAGATTCCACCACATTCCCCCATGTGATGCTTCTGATATTTCATAATTCCAGATGCATCACTTAATCAGGGTTTGCTTACACCTCAAGTTGCCATAAACCAGACTAGACTTTGCTACTCTCTAGAGATACGAACCCCTCAGCATTCCTCTTCCTGTACGTGTTCTCCTTGATTTAAAGCCTCGTACCTGCAAACAGCCATTATCTGTGCAGCGGCCTTTCTCTCTGCTATATTCTCTATAATGCTCTGCACAGACCTAACCAAAGGAATCAGACACGGCAGGAGGAGGTACAGCATCAAGATTAGCATGACTCCACCTACCAGTGCCTTGAGTCCTCCAAGCTGCTCGTACCAATTACCAAACCAACTACTCAGATTATACCCTTTCCATACTTGAGTAGGCACATGTGCTAGTTTAACCTTATGGCTAGTAAGCTCAGCTATTGCTTGCCCTTCATCATCTATTTGAAGACAACAATTGCTTAGATTAAACTTCCCACATACACCTCCCTCTACTGCCAATAGGTAATCCAAGGCTAATCTATTCTGGTAGACGGCTGTCCTCATCCTAGTGTTATGCTTTGCTAGGAGATTAAGCGCTTGTGATGTTTCATTGGTAATTATCTCAACCACTGCCTGTAATCTTATGATACGGTTAAGCATGTATATTGGGGTTCTGTATCCTTAAGTACCATCCTCTGCCCACGTAGCTGGCCCATAATAATCTATAATACGCTGGGGAGGCCACTCATTATCTTCCCACGTACCTATCTCTAGGGGTCCCCTTTTCTTTCTATGATTTACATCATACACTTTAACTCCCAAAGTCTCTCCTGTTTCAATTGGCAACAAGAAGAAGGATGGTTTGAGCATACCTAATACACATGCCCCTTCCCAGTCCTGTGGTAACTCCGAATAGGCTTTCTTACCACAGATCCAGTACAAATTTGTTGGGGCTTTCCAACTAGATGTAGCAGATAGGTCAAACCACACATCCTTTAAACTGGTATAAATTGCAAACGGATTAGGAGGTTCTGAGACATTTGAAGCTGACCACCAAGTTGTATCTTTTGTATCATAATTATAAGCTTTTTGCCCTAGACAAGTCAATTCTCCTACAGATGTATTAAACATTATTCCTTTCCTTGCTATGCAAAGCATAGCTCAGAACTGGAATACATTACCTCCTTTGCTTCCCATAGCCATTGGTCTCCCATATTAGTACCTCCACACACATAGCAGTTGGTTACATTAAGACTACCAGAAATGCTTTCGGCTAGATCTATAAATAAGTTTTTCGCATTATGGGTGATCTTATTTTCCACACTCATCTCCTCATAGAAGGAATGAAACACCTGATGGGTCTGGTTTGGCACAGTATCGGTCTCTATTCCTATAAATAATATTGTCCCAGGATCCAAACCTGTTCCATATATCTGGAACCCAAATAAGTTCCCAAACCTATCTATGAATAGTTCTGGGTCATTGATAAGTATATGGACTGGGTTACACTCCCTAGACTTACAATATGGCTTGGTAGGCAACTTAGTGACGATCATATCCTTATCTACTGTCTGTCCCCAGGTTGCCCACCCCACACAGGACCAATACGGACAATAATTGTATTCTTTATTTGGGCATTTTGGATCTATATATTTATACTTACTACTGGGGCAAATATACTTATCATTAGACCCATACGTTCTTTCCCATTTAAGATCGCCACATACATTCCACGGTTTTCTACCACCTGATATCGCTTTACATGCATCAAATAGCAAAACACCTGGAGAATGTACGGTTTCTAGTATGGTCTTATTTATCAGGGTCCCCTGTGAGTCTCCATTCCGAATAGTCAACCAAATTGTATGGGGTTGATACTCAGGGCTAAAACACTTAGGTTCTCCTGCTCCTAAATGGCATACACTATAATATATGCCTAAGTATCTACACTTAGATACATGTCCTTTACACTCATACTGGGAATACCAAATAAGGGTCTGGGAAATGCGATTGCCGGTTTTCGTAGTCTTAATGCAAACCTCACAGCCTGGTGTGTCGGTACCTCTACCTTCCTGAATAATTAAAAACACACATAAATACATTATTAAACACATCACTCCTGACATCTTCTTCCTAACTCTTCGATCGTGCGATGGCACCTCAGCTTCCAGGATGTGAGGGCTGCAGGGAATGGAGTCCTTCTGATCCTCACTTTCCTTCACAGAGATCCCTTCAAGACACTCTGGCTATGAAACGTAGGCAGGTGGTCAGGCTTTATTGTGGCCGTCAAAACACCTACTTGTAGATTTTTGTTGATGTTCCCTTGTAACAGCTCTTCTCAAAAATCACTTTCAATCCAATTGGGTCACTCTCTTCAACCGGATCTTGCAGGGATTCTCAGGATCTGGTGTAGCCTGCCAATAATCTGCTGCTGCTGGTTTAACCCTGGAGTGATGAATCCACGGAATCACTTCGGCCACCTTTATAGCTGTTGGGGTAGACAAAAGAACAACATAAGGACCCCTCCATTTTGGCCCCAACTGTTCCACTCCTTTATCCAAACTTGGTCTCCTGGATGATAAGAATGGACAGGTGGATAAATATTCACAGGTAACCTATCTTGTACCCATTTCTGTACCTCCTCCATAGTCTTACCCAACTCTACAACCTGCTGCCGGGTAATTCCTTCTCCCAACTGACTCAAATCCCCCCTTAAGTTACTAAGTACGGGAGGTGGACGCCCATACATAATTTCAAAAGGTGAGTGACCCATCCTTCTGGTAGGTGTACTACGAATGCGCAACAGAGCTATTGGCAAAAGAACATTCCACTTGAGTTGGGTTTCTTGACACATTTTTGCCAATTGGCTCTTAATAGTTCTATTCATCCTTTCCACTTTCCCAGAACTCTGAGGCCTATATGCCGTATGAAGTTTCCACTTAATACCAAGCATATGAGTCAGTTGTTGTAGGCACTGGTGAACAAAGGCTGGACCATTATCTGATCCTATAGAACATGGTAGTCCATATCGGGGTATTATTATTATTATTATTATATTATTATTATTCCCGCAACAGAAAGCGCACAACTTCTCCTGCTTTCTCTGTACGAGTGAGACATGCTTCTACCCATCCTGAGTAGGTGCACACAGCTACTAGTAGGTAACGATGTCCGCCGGATTTAGGCATTACCGAGTAGCCTATTTGGAGAACGGACATAGGGAGCCCTCCCATGTACTGGACTCCCGGTGGTTTCACTGGACCTTGCCTTGCGTTGTTTTTGGCACATACACATCTTCGTACAATGGCTTGAGTCAAGTTGGACAATCTTGGTATGTAGAAATGCTTCCTAAGAGATTCTTCCATACTATCTCTCCCGGAATGTGTCCCATTGTGATAGTTCTGGAGCGATGCTGGAATAACTATCCTTCCATCTTTTAACTGATACCAATTATTCTCCAAATATTTTCCAGCTTCAGTCTTTAACCACTCTTCTTCTTGAGCTGTATAAACTGGAGTCCACTGAGACAGAGGGGTCGGTATGAGAGCAGCTATACACTCCACATATTCCTGTTGTCCCGATTCAGCGGCACGCTTGGCTGCATTATCTGCCATCCGATTTCCTTTCATCACATCACCATCACCTTTCAGATGCGCTCGACAATGTATGATACCGGCTTCCAATAGTTGTAATATCTCAGCTGCGTACTTGATTTCTTTACCCTCTGAGTTCAGTAGTCCTCTTTCTTTATACATGGCTCCATGGGCATGAGTGGTTAAAAACGCATAGTTTGAGTCCGTATAGATGTTTACCCTCAATCCTTCAGCCAATTGTAACGCTCGTGTGAGTGCGATTAATTCTGCCTTCTGTGCCGATGTTCCTTTAGACAATGGCCGAGCTTCTATCACCTTGTCTATGGTTGTCACTGCGTATCCTGCGTAGCGAATCCCTTCTTTCACGTAACTACTGCCATCCGTATAGTACTGGACATCGGGGTTCTGGATGGGAAAATCACGAAGGTCCGGTCTGCTTGAGAACACTTCATCCATCACCTCCAGGCAATCATGTTGACTCTCAGTAGGTTGTGGAAAAAGGGTAGCTGGGTTCAAGGTATTGACAGTTTCAAGATGCACTCTCGGGTTCTCACATAACATGGCTTGATACTTTATAGTCCTTTATAGTCTAGCAACGTCTGTACTGCGTGCGGGACTCGCACGTAGAGTTCCTGACCCAGAGTGAGCTTGTCAGCTTCGGCTACCAGCAGGGCGGCGGCAGCTACGGCTCTTAGACAAGGTGGAAGACCACTGGCCACTGCATCCAGTTGTTTAGACATATATGCAACAGGTCGTTGCCATGATCCCAAGTACTGTGTCAGTTCTCCCACAGCCATCCTTCTTTGCTCGTGTACATATAAGTAGAATGGACGTGTATGATCAGGTAGACCTAATGCTGGGGCGCTCATCAATGCCTTCTTAACATCCTCAAATGCCTTCTGCTGTTCGATGGTCCACAGGAAGGGATCGTGTTCTGTGCCTTTTATAGCTGCATAAAGGGGTTTCGCCAATATCGCATAACTGGGAATCCATATCCTGCAGAAGCCTGCTGCCCCCAAGAACTCTCGCACTTGTCTTCTATTCTTGGGTGTTGGTATTTGGCATACAGCTTCTTTTCTCTCAGGCCCCATTATCCTTTGACCTTCAGAGATATGGAATCCCATATACTTGACAGTTGGCTGACACAACTGAGCTTTCTTCCTGGACACCTTGTATCCTGCCTTCCAAAGAATGTGCAGTAAATCATATGTTGCTTGCTGGCATATCTCTTTTGTAACTGCCGCTATCAACAAATCATCCACGTATTGTAGGAGTACACATTCTTCTGGGATGGACTTAAAGTCTAGTAAGTCCTGACTTAAAGCTGATCCAAATAGGGTAGGTGAATTTTTAAACCCTTGGGGCAATCTTGTCCAAGTCATCTGGCGTTTCGAGCCCGTTACAGCATTTTCCCATTGGAATGCAAAGATACACTGGTTTTCTGTAGCAATTCGTAGGCAAAAGAAGGCATCTTTAAGGTCCAAAACTGTAAAGTAAGTAGCCCCGCCCGGAATTAAGGCAAGCAGGTTATATGGATTGGGCACAACTGGATGTATACTTACTACCGCATCATTGACTGCTCTTAAGTCCTGCACAGGGCGATACTCATCTGTCCCAGGCTTTTGAACAGGCAACAATGGGGTGTTCCAGGGGGAAGTACAGAATTTTAGGATACCATACCTTATGAACTTATCCAAATAAGACTGTATGTTCTTCTTTGCCTTTTGGGGAATATGGTATTGTCTTAGGCTCACTGGATAAACCCCAAGTTTGAGTTCAATCCGTATAGGTGGGATATTGCGAGCAAGTCCTGGTGGGTTACTCTCTGCCCACACTCCTGGTATATTAAACAAGGATTCATCACTCCTAGGGTTTTGGCTGGTCAACACTGTATAAAGTCGCCACTCTTCTTCTTTCGGTATTGATATTGTCATTATACCTGAGGGTCCATTAAACTTCAAGGATATCGTTCCGTTAGGCAGAAATGTTATCTGTGCTTGTAACTTCGATAACAAATCTCGTCCTAGAAGTAGTACTGAACATCCAGGCATGTAAAAGAACTGATGTTTTACTATGTGGCCTCCCAGTGTACAGAGTCGACTTTTAAGAACCGGTTTAGCAGCACTCCTCTCAGTTGCTCCTATTACAGTGATAGTTCTTCCTGAAGGGGGGGCGACTAGGTTAGTTACCACAGAATGTTCAGCACCAGTGTCGATCATGAAAGAACTCCTTTTTCCACCTATTGCTACATCGACCATAGGCTCCGCTCGACCAAGGGGGATGGAGCCCGGTCGGTATCAATAGTCCTCCATGACACTGTCAGCCAAACCCACAAAGTCTCTATCTTCTCTTTCTCGGGGTCTCTGCGCTGCTGGGTAATACCTATCCCCATGAACGCTTCCTCTATTATTCCCACCATTTCCTCCAGGGCCTCCTCTTCCTCTCGCTCTGCCTCTATAATTATTACTATATCCTGCCCTTGTTCTATCTCTCTCATATTGTTCCGTCAGTGGATACTCACTTCTCCAATGCCCTTCTTCCTTACAGTATGCGCATTGGTTCCTACTTAAAGGCTCCCTATTCCACTTATTCTCGCTTTTCTCAGTTCCCCTATACCAGTGATGGCGAACCTTTTTGAGCCCGAGTGCCCAAACCGCAATACATGCCAATTTTTTTTCCTTAAAGTGCCAACACGGCAATTAAACCTGAATATTGAGGTTTAAGTTTAGAAAAAACAACTCGTACTGTTGTCCGAACTAATTAACAACTTTTGTTTTAAAAGAACACAACAACAGAGAGTTCAATGATACAAATTTTAAATAATGATATAAATAGATAAAATTAAGCTTATATTTATCAGTATCTCCAACAAATGCAATACATACACACACACAGACTGCTGAATACATACACACAGTCTGCTGAATACACACACACACAGACACACACACACAAACACAAGACTGCTGAATATAGAGACTGATGAATACACATACAGACAGTCTGCAGAGTACACACACAGACAATCTGCAGAGTACACACACAGACAGACTGCTGAGTACACACACAGAGACTGCTGAATACATACACACACTGCTGAATACACGCACACACACAGACTGCTGAATACACACACATACTGCATTAAGGGGTGTAGTGTATGTGTTTGTGTGAGGTGTGGGGTGTGTGGGGTGCTGTGTGGGGGTGTGTGAGGAGTGCTGTGTGTGAGTGTGAGGAGTGCTGTGTGTGTGTGTGAGGGGTGGTGTGTGTGTGAGGGGTGGTGTGTGTGTGTGAAGGGAGGTGTGTGTGTGTGTGTATGAGGGGTGCTGTGTGTGGAGGTAGGGGTGCTGGGCGGGGGTAAGGGTGCTGTGTGTGGGGGGGTAGGGGTGCTGTGTGTGGGGGGGTAGGGGTGCTGTGTGTGGGGGGTAGAGGTGCTGTGTGGGGGGTAGAGGCGCTGTGTGTGGGGGGGAGGGGAGGGATGCTGGGTGTAGGGGAGGGGTGATGGGTGTGGGGGAGGGGTGGGGTGGGGTGCTGGGGAGAAGAGGGGTGCTGTGTGGGTGGGAGGGGTGCTGTGTGTGGGGGGGTAGGGGTACTGTGTGTGGGGGTAGGGGTACTGTGTGTGTGGGGGAGGGGTACTGTGTGTGTGGGGGAGGGGTACTGCTGGGGGGTAGGGGTGCTGTGTGTGTGGGGGTACTGTGTGTGTGGGGGGTAGGGGTACTGCTGGGGGGTAGGGGTGCTGTGTGTGTGGGGGGTAGGGTGCTGTGTGGGGGGTAGGAGTACTGCTGGGGGTAGGGGTTCTGTGTGTGGGGGGTAGGTGTACTGTGTGTGTGGGGGGGTAGGGGTACTGCTGGGGGGTAGGGGTGCTGTGTGTGGGGGGGGTAGGGGTACTGCTGGGGGGTAGGGGTGCTGTGTGTGTGGGGGTAGGGGTAGTGCTGGGGGGTAGGGGTGCTGTGTGTGTGGGGGTAGGGGTACTGCTGGGGGGTAGGGGTGCTGTGTGTGGGGGGGGTAGGGGTGCTGTGTGTGTGGGGATGGGGTGTGGGGGGTTTAAACGTATATAAAATTATTAAAAAGTATATTAAATTATTATCTTCTCTCCCCCCCCTTTCTTACCTTTAATGAAGGAGGGGGGGGGCACAGTCATCCCTGGTGGTCCGGTGGTGGCAAGTACTGCTTCCGGTTCGGGAGGCAGGGGAGGGATCTTTGAAGCAGCTCCCCTGTCCTCCCGCGCGATTCTGTGTGGAGCGTTGCCATGGTAACCCGCGGCAACGCTCCACACAGCTTGCTCGCGGGAGGACAGGGGAGCTGCTTCAAAGATCCCTCCCCTGCCTCCCCCTGCCTCCCGAACCGGACGCAGAGTAGGCGCCTGCCGTTTCGGGCAGGCAGGTGCCTACTCTGCAGTGATGGCAAACCTATGGCCGCGTGCCCACAGAAAGGGCCCGGCGTGCCACCTGTGGCACGTGTGCCATAGGTTCGCCATCACTGCCCTATACACTTCCTTTTCCCTTCTATCTACACCCGCGATAGCTACTGCTAACATGTCAGCTTTCCTTCTCATCTTTCGTTCTTCTTCCTTTTTCGTCTCTGTCTCCCTATTCATATAAACCTTTTTTGCTATCTCCATTAGTTGAGTTATAGACATCCCTACAAACCCTTCTAACTTTTGTAATTTTCTCTTTATATCTCCATAGGCCTGGCTGACAAAGGCAGAGTTAACCATCTGGGAATTCTCAGGAGCCTCTGGATTAAAGGGGGTATACAACCGGTATGCCTCCAATAATCGATCATAAAAGGCACTGGGTGACTCATCACATTTCTGCAATACCTCAGCCGTCTTTGACATATTAATCGCCCTTTTTCCTCCAGCTTTCATGCCAGCAATAATGGCATCCCTGTAAGCTCTTAAACGGGCCATATCTGCGCCATTAACATTCCAATTCGGATCTGTGTTTGGATAATGGGCTGCGTCCCATGCTGCCGGGTTGGCCTGATTTTGAGTACGGGCCACTTCTTCAAGCGTTTTAATTGCCGAGTTCTTTCCTCGTTATTAAACAATGTCATAAGTAATTGCTGGCAATCAGCCCAAGTGGGATTATGCGTCTGGATTATAGAGGTAATCAAATCTGTCATGGCTTGAGGTTTATCTGTGTAGGAGGAGTTATGGGTCTTCCAGTTGAATAAGTCAGTGGTGGTAAAGGGAACATAGACAAATACGGGATCAGCATGTTGTAACTGGCCCTCACCGTTAATGTGTCGGGCCCGGTGTCAGTCGGAGAGGCATTTGATAATGTCGGGGTTGGAGGGTACCGGTCAGTTGTCGGGTTAGTATGGGGCTTCGTTGAGGAAGGTCAGTTATGGGTTCCGGTCGAGGGGTAGTAAGACGAAGGGAAAGGGACGCTTTTTCTTTACTGAAGGGAAAATTAGTAAGTAGAATATTCCGGGCCGGGCTGGAAGGAGCCTGACCAGGAACCAGAAATGACGCCAAATCTGGATAGGTGGAGTTAATAGGGGTAGGTACCGGAAGGGGAGGGTTTAAAGCAAGTGGGCTAGACTCTGAGCTAGAGGAGGGGGTAGGTGGAGACAACGAAGCAAGGGGAGTAGTTGTCAGGATCATCATTGGGTTTTACACAATATTGTGTATTTGGGTCTGGCTGGGATCGAACCTGAGTTGCCTGCATCCCAGTCAGGATCCTTACATTGGTCTCCACGCATCTTTGACTGTTTCTAGATGTTCTTGGTATCTAGTAGCCTGAGCCTGTTTGCCTGGGATTTGCACACCTGTTCCTGGTTCCATGATCATTGCTTGAGACTCCCTATTTAAACCTCGCAAGTCTGGTCCTCGTTGTCAGATCGTGTTTCCTGTTCCGTTTGGTTTCACTGCTGTTTGTCTGACTCCTGGTTTTGATCTCCTGCTCGTCTACTGTTTTGCCTGATTGCCGCCAGTCCTGACTTCTGATTCTGTTACCGACTACTCTTCTGGATTTCCCTTGTCTGTACTGCGTTCCAGGAAGCACTGGTTATTTCAGCCCCAGTGCACTGTGTCACACCCTTGGGGATTTCTGTCCTGAGTCCCCTCGGTCTGTGCCGAATTGCAAAGGGTGCCTTAACTCTGCCTGCCGGACTCCCACTCCAGGTAAGATCCCTGACAGTACGATCTGACCAAATGGAGTCTGCAGAGTTGAGGATTACCGTTGCAGCCATGACCCAGCAAGTTTCCCAGCTCACCCAGGCTTTGCAGGGCTTACAGCAGGAGCTGGCTTCCCTTAAAGGGAGAGTAACCTATGACTCTGGACTATCTGAACCGCTGGTTGCTCTACATGAGAAATTTTCTGGGATCCGGTCTAAGTTTGACACCTTCAAGGTTGACTGCGAGGTCCTGTTTTTCTTGAGACCACTTACCTATGCCACAGATGCCATTAAAGTGAGGACAGCAATTACCTTATTGTCGGGGCACCTTAAGATTTGGGCCCACCAATTGTTACTCACCAAAAGCCCAGTCCTGGATTCCTGGGAGTCCTTTATTCGGTCCCTGGGGCTACAATGCAACAAGACACAAAAGTCCTATGTACAGAGAACACCTACTGTTGCTTCCCAAATATTGCAACCCGGACTGGAAATGGTTTACACTACTCCTTTCACTCGGACTGATGTTACTACTAACCCTACCACTCCCAAGTCTCCTGAAATGCCTGAAACATCCTATACATCTGGCAGCGAGGTGGAAGAACCCATGGAGATTGGGCTGGTTAGGTGCCGTCAGTCATCTCAAGAAAGGGCAAGAAGGGTGGCGCATGGACTGTGTTTTTACTGTGGGGAGAGAGGGCATTTAATCTCCTTTTGTCCCATTCGTCCTTCTAGGCCTCGGGTTCTCCGTCTGGGTACTACTTCGGCATATCCTATGAGACCTGTCTGCCAACATGCTGCCTGTCCTTGCTTGACCACTTTGAACAATCCTCCGTCTTCTACAGTTGTTGCTCCTGAGGATGTGCTGGAATCAGTTACGAAAGAACCTGAGATCGCTATTTCCCCTAAGGAGTCTGCTTCTAGGAAGGCAAGCACCACAACACCTACAAGTCCTATCAAGGAAGTCCCTCCTGCTGGTTGTACCTATGCCTCTAATGGGACTCTAGTCCGGAAGGAGCACTTGGAAGTTTTTGAAAAGGCCCTAAGAGCTATGACCTCCACTCCTACAGGTACTACTAAAACCAAGAAAACTAAAAAGTAACCTCCTGGGTCGTACTTGCCTTCCTCTTCTCGCCTACGGCGTCTTTGAAGGGGGGGGTAATGTCAGGATCATCATTGGGTTTTACACAATATTGTGTATTTGGGTCTGGCTGGGATCGAACCTGAGTTGCCTGCATCCCAGTCAGGATCCTTACATTGGTCTCCACGCATCTTTGACTGTTTCTAGATGTTCTTGGTATCCAGTAGCCTGAGCCTGTTTGCCTGGGATTTGCACACCTGTTCCTGGTTCCATGATCATTGCTTGAGACTCCCTATTTAAACCTCGCAAGTCTGGTCCTCGTTGTCAGATCGTGTTTCCTGTTCCGTTTGGTTTCACTGCTGTTTGTCTGACTCCTGGTTTTGATCTCCTGCTCGTCTACTGTTTTGCCTGATTGCCGCCAGTCCTGACTTCTGATTCTGTTACCGACTACTCTTCTGGATTTCCCTTGTCTGTACTGCGTTCCAGGAAGCACTGGATCCCTTGGGGATTTCTGTCCTGAGTCCCCTCGGTCTGTGCCGAATTGCAAAGGGTGCCTTAACTCTGCCTGCCGGACTCCCACTCCAGGTAAGATCCCTGACAGTAGTATTACTAGCAGCACCTCCTCTTCCTCTTCCTGTAGAGGAGGAGTAAGGGGGTGGCAAGGGGATCTCTGACTCAGGGGGCGTGTCCAGAATGGGCGTAATCACGGCCTTGGTGGACAAACGAGTTCTGGCCAACAGGAGGCGACATTGCTCCTCGTTGCATACCCTGATCCATTTTGGCAAGTCATCTATGGGCCGCTTCCAACAATCAATATACGGAAACGGGCCGTAAATTTCAGGCCTACCCGATACAGCCACGTGTACGCACTGCCCCAGATTAGGATCAAGACTACCACGTGGAGGCCATGCAGCCACCAGGGTAGGCCATTCCCTACTACATAAAGTAGTCAGGCGTGTTGGGGACATCTTTACTCCAAAATCATGAACATTGTATCCCTTTTTAAAGTTCTTTAACATGCATTCTAAGGGATCAATGATCTTTGAATCCGACGCACCCATACTTAGCAACGGAGCGTCGTCTCCAATAGAAGCAAAACAAACACACTTCCAACAGTCACACCCGTTCCCCTTGGCAACAGCACCACGTGGTACAGTTACTAGGCCAAACGTACACAACAAAACATACAGGGAATTCCCGTACACACACAGCTGTTACACCAGTCACTAAATAACTATTACTGTACCTTTTGGTGAAACTATACAATCACCCACGTTATAATTCTCAGTATTTAAATTACCCGTCTATAACATGCCCTAGTAACATCGTCTTTACAAACAGTAGTTATAGTACGGTTAGCATTAGTTAAAGTACAATTTTTAAAGTCACAGTTCAGTTAGTAGTGGTTATGATGTTAAACATACAACATGAACAACAGTTATTAGTGGTTATTTACAGTATCAGTAATTATAATACATGGTTATGGTACCGTGCGCTATGATACAGTTACACACTATTCACACTCTCACTAGACGGCAGAGCTCACGCTATCTAGCAAGGTATACACTACTACAATACGGCAGAGCTCACGCTATCTAGCAAGGTATACACTACTACACTACTACAATAAGTCTTAACACATTTACAGTTTCCCAACTAATCTATTGGCCAGTACCTCGAGGGACTACCTAAAACTATTTACATCCGTTTTGGTTAGCCGTCGCTGCCCAAGCACCAAATATAGCAAACTAGAGGGCGGAATTTACAACAGAACCCTCTTGATCTATCTACTCTATCAATAGTCTAGTGGGTTCCAAATTTACACGCCTTCCCACTTAGCAAGGATAGGTTGAGATCTAGCGGACAGAATATACAACAGGCTCTTTACACAGGACCCAGCCTGACTCCAAACCAGGATTAAACGAGCTGACTACAGGGCGTTTAATTACGAGCGGTGCGCCATCGCTCCTTCCCTCTACTGAGGGGGCCAATTCTATACACAATTCCAGATACAAACCCCTTATGGGCCTACCGCACAATCGGTATCCAATACCCCTAGTGGGTCCACCGTCTAAAACAGTAGTCGTCTTACCTCCTCGTTCCTGAACCTGAGTTCACACTCATCGATGGGGGCACCCCAGCACTTACTACGTAGAGGCCGATGATGTGCCCAGCACAACGGAGGAGGGGAATACTCGTATATCCTGTATTCCTGCACATGCTCCTTACACTACTGATTGTATCGTTGCCACGTGCAACCAACCAACCGACCTACTAAATTTATTTTTACCGAGATTCCACCACACTTCCTCTCCTCCCGCCATCAGCATTTGATACAAGAATAGGCTGGCCTATGGAACAATGAGCAGAAAAAGTCCCTTATTCCAGATCCTCTCACCACCTCTAACCAAGGTTGCTTTGGGAGGCGGTGTCTAGGGGTCATCTTAATCCCCTTTGAGGGCTTGCAAGCCTGTGGAGTCTTCCGACTGTGGAGTGCATGGCGGGGTGTGGATGGCGGTATGGAAGTAGTACCACATTGGTCTTTAGTCCCAAGAAGTGGTAAGTCTGAGCAGCTGCAGATGCAACAGGTGAGGTAGGTGTATTCGGTCGGCGTTTTATTCTCTGCCAAAACTCCTGGCATAGTTTCTCAAATTTAGCTTCAAAGGTCTCCCTCCAGCTCTTTCCAGCTCTGGTCATTCAAATGTGTGGGGTTCAGTGAGTGCTTCTGCGCATCAGCCATTTTGGCTAGCCTCATGGTGTTCAGAGAAGCAGATTTTCAGGGTCTGCTGCTGCAGGTAGGTAATTGTCCCAGTGGTGACTGGGATAACTGGTCCGGGGGGGGGGGGGGGGGGGGTGGTAACGGGGCTGCAGTAAAGTTAATTGGAGTCGTGCAGCTGGAGGACTGGAGATGGTGCAGCTTAAGGACTGGACTGGAGATGGGCTGGAGATGGCAGTCTCTTTAGGCCGCAAGTCCGGACGGTGTATTTGCTCACCAGTTCAGTGTGTTCAGTGTGAGCTTTAACAAGCTTCTCTGGTATAAGAGCCGTCAGCTGTATTGTTTGGTCAGTCACCAGGTAAGTTTCAGTCGCTGAAATAAAGAAAAAAATAGACTCTGTGTGGCAGGAGCTCTTAGCAAACATGTTTTAAGTCAGCTCCTACCCCCCACAACAATTATATTTATTTGTAATACCATTTCAACCCCCTCTGTTTTTAACATCCTATCCTGCAGTGCATCAAGTGAGAGGAAGGGCAGACTATTACAGTGGCTGTAGCTGTACAACTACAGTTTGGTAAATTATGGTGGAGAGTAAATCTAGTGAATTACCACCATAATATTTCCTCTGAACTGCCTTATATCTACTGCATTGATTTTTGTTGTTTTTTGTTAATTTTTTTTTGTTTTTCTTATCTCTTTTTATAGATTATATTGAAACAAAATACTTAATATGAAATTGATGTTAAGTGTAATGTATTAATGTGTGAACTTCAGTTTGTGACCCTCTCCTCTATAGCAATTTATCCTCTGCTAATAAGGCCTCTGCGCAACTAACACAGACAAGATCTGTCAATTATTTTGCGCTATATGTACTGTATTTTGACATGTTACTTTGCTGTAAGCCCATTGGCTATTCTCATGACATAGACAGGAGCCGTGTCTGTATATTTGTGAATAACTCTGACTATGCTTGCCATCCATGCCGCCATCTTAACATTAATAATCATTTCCACCTTTCATTAATGCTATTAAATCTGTTGTTGGGGGCTCTTGCTTTACATGGCGGAGAAGCTAAAAGCTTTACTAGCGTGTGAGATCGCTTTGTGTATCCATCTGCTTTAATAGCTGCAGCAGCGAGGTGAGACAGCACCTCAGCTTAAAATCTTCTCTGCAGCCTTAATTAACAACTGGGACGTCACTATTTCTCTTTCCCTGTAAATTCTCTGGGGTGTTTTAATAAACAAAAGGCGCACAAGCTTTTGTCTGGTTGCTGATTATCTGACTGCGGTATAATGCATGTCAGTGAGAGCGCTCAGGCTTGTAACACTTTGCAAAATACAGTTTTAGTTTTTTTCTTAACCCCTTTAATTCCTAAAGCATAGAACCCATAGCAGTAATTAATTTTGTAAATCCAGGAAAAATGCAGGAGAAGCTTTTAAATAGTAATTTTTTTGCCATAGTTAAGATTTCCAACCAATACTGCTCCGCATTGTTTTAAAAAGTCAAAATATTGGTTAAATTAAGTGATTTAGGTGATACTGCTTAAAATGTACAATTAATCTCTACTAACGGAGCATATACGCTATATACTGGGATTGGGATTCCCTATATGTGGTGCTCCGTTTGGCAGAAGACTCACTTATGAATGTTCCTATGTGCAGTATCCCAATACTATAGCTACTGTACAATTAAACTGATTGATACACTTGGAAAGCTTATTTAACATTGGAGCTCCATTAAAAGGCATAACAATATGCAAGTAAGCAATCTGCCATTCAGTGACTGTTCCATGTTTACAATGCATATTTAGGAGAACACACAAATGGTTCATGGACAGAGATTCTGGAAGCCAAAGGCAAAACGAGATTGTCCTATCATTATAATCTCATCTGAGGCACGAAATACACACACTGCAGTAATAGCCTCTAGTCCCGAGGATATGAACTGCGCACATATTCTACTGTGGGCCAGGAGACTAGAATGTTCACATTTGCATCATTTTGTCCATTCGGGAAATATTGTGAGTTTTAAAGGATTTATTGCTTTGAGGAAATGAGTGTTTTTCTTTTTACCTGCCTGGGAAAGATTTGAATTTGGAGATGTGAGGTGAAACTATTTTGCATTTATTGCAGACTGTGTGGATGGATATCATCTCCATTTTAAATGATAAATCACAAACTATGGTTTTAAAGGAACAGGAAGCGAGTATTAAAGCAAACTGGTTTATTTCTGAAAAGTGAATTTTATAGAATTAACCAAATGGAAACAGTTTAGACAAAAATTAGAAATACTGAAAAAATACTTGAATTCAACTCTGTTATTTTGATCTAAAACTTGCAATTTAGTGACTAAACCCCCAAATGCATGGCTTATTTAAACGCGCCACAGAGGGGAAAATAAACTTCTAATGCTGCCACTGTGTTTCTGGACCTGTCTCTGATTATGTGAGGGCAAGGCACATTAAAATCTGTTTTTAAATCTATTAAAATATAAAAATAATTATTATGCACCTTTTAATATAGTGATCAGTTACTCATGATGAGGCCAAACTGCTAAAATGTAAGTAATAGATAAATGTAGCTTCAATCCCACATCCCACATATAACCCCAACACATTTAACTTCTGCCATTACTTGTGTAATAGAGTTCTGTTATAAAGTATAGACAGAGCTGGCTTCTATAAGTTCTCTTGGCATCAAATCAGAGGCACACATGCTCATTCTTTTTCTACTTATTCCATGATTAACAATTTGACCCGTTAGCTCAGCCTCAGCTATTTAGCTATGCTTTGGTGTGATATAATGAATAATTTTATCTAAGGGATTACTGGAAATGTATTAAACCTCAAGTGAATTTATAATATGTGCCAAATGTGGGCACATGCAGGTTGTCTGATCCTTTTTTACTGAAATGGTTTTACACCTAACCTAATATGCTATGGATATTGCTATGGTATAGCACTGCCTAAACAGTCTATCAACAATAGGTCAATGGGTAGTGTTCCACATTCTATATAAGTCCAGGATCATCTCATCTAGCTTTTAAGTATTATGTTCATATTATACTATTAATACAAATCCCACAAATCTGCTCTTCCTTAGGAAGTACATTGCATTACATTGTCTCATCAGGCTAAGCTGACTTGTACACTAAACTGTCTCAGTGGTACGGCGTTATCCACATCTCTCCGAGGTGACTTGTTGACGATCTCATTAGCGCTTCCATTCTGCCTAATTAATCCTGATATTTTTCAAGTTATAATGAGGTGACTTTCTGAGCAAAAAAAAAAAAGAAGCAAGCAAATTATCTCCTTGAAACAAAGAACAAAACGATTAAAACAGTGCGTTGTAAAACCCTGGTGCTTTGCTTTCCTCCTTGCGTACGCTGGCTCATATACTGAACTTTGTCTGATAGCCGATGCTGTATATTTTATTTATATTTAAACCAGAAGTGAATCCTCAGTGAACAGAAAATGAACTGCTTCTTTCTTACAAGAGACAGTGTCTACCAGGAGGAGAATTACAGATCAAAGGAAGTGTAAAAAAAATCAAAAAAAAAATCTAACAAATGAAAATCATTATAAAGCAAAAAAAGGTTATGGCAAGTCTAGCCTTGTTTTAGCGCTTGTTGAATTCCCGGTGATCTGACTTTGACCTCTTTAGAGCAATTTCCATATTTAGATTACAAGCTCTCAAATTGCCAGAGATATCAAAAGAGAGGAAGACTATCTGGAAATCTGTGGCAGGGAAAGATTTATACACATTTAATATGTTGTAAAAGTTGCAGTATCCATTTAAAAAAAAAAATACGGTGCAGGATTCTAGTACAGCATAATATTCATTTATATTTTCACGCAGTGATTCAAATATATTACACAACAGAATGAAACACCTGCCTGGTGCTAAATTGATAAACCTGCCTGATCCATCTGGGTATATTCCTTCTGCCTTTCCTAGCAAAAAGATACAAATGTCACAATGTCCCGTTATATTTCTCCTGGTAAGCCAGAGTCACCGCAATATGTTTAGTGAGTATGTTGATATACAGTGTGGCAGAGGGTTTAATATATCTCGTAATGTCATGTCTATATGCGTCCTTCACTTAGACATATTGCTCAGCGCTGTAGTTCTGTCTCTATGATGAGAAGGTCAAGGAGTTATAAGGGGAACTGCTGATATTTCACCCAAAAAATGTATAAGCAAAAGGGTCAGATACACATTAAAGCTGAACATGGTTTATTGTTATCATTTATTTGCCATGTTCCACATATCCCTTGGTATTGTATTTGATCAGCCTTTATTTCAGTGCAGAATAGACATGTTTTCTTCAGATTCTATCATACTATCATATTGATATTCACTGATGCACTATAGGTATACTAGCTGTGCAATTGTAACATTTTGGCAACTCCATTTATGCCTAAATGGTCTACTACATATTGCAGAGAGTGTAATCAAGGTTTTTGCAGAATGGTCACTGAAGGAAGGATATACATACACTGTTTACACCATGCTTTTGCCTAAAAAGCCTGTGGACCAGACTATCAAATTATCTGCTGTTGGTGGTACAATTCCTCTCCATCGTGCGTCACTCCAGTATCAGAACTGATACAAGCAGTTGCTCATTGGCATCCTTTTATAAAGATCCCTTTTTATGTTGTCTCTGCATGATGCATGTTCTCATGCTGACACTATGCATATACATTCTGACTTTGGCCTCAATTTAATAAGCTTTCCAAATGATTCAGTACTGTTCAAATGATTTATTTACAAATATTCCCATATAATTTAATGGTGACTAATGTAGGTAAAACATTTGGAAGGTTATTTCTAAGAGTATTGAATAATCTAGCAAGTTTATTTTTTATGACACACAACTCTGTAAAGTAATACAATATGAGCCAATATAAACCATTGTCTGGAAATCTATTCATAAACAGGACTATACATAGGACACGAGGTCACACATTTAGACGGGAAGAAAGAAGATTTAGTCTAAGGCAGTGATGGCGAACCTATGGCACGCCGGGCCCTTTCTGTGGGCACGCGGCCATAGGTTTGCCATCACTGCAGAGTAGGCACCTGCCTGCCCGAAACGGCAGGCGCCTACTCTGCTTCCGGTTCGGGAGGCAGGGGAGGGATCTTTGAAGCAGCTCCCCTGTCCTCCCGCGAGCAAGTTGTGTGGAGCGTTGCCGCGCGTTACCATGGCAACGCTCCACACAGCATCGCGCGGGAGGACATGGGAGCTGCTTCAAAGATCCCTCCCCTGCCTCCCGAACCGGAAGCAGTACTTGCCACCACCGGACCACCAGGGATGACTGTGTCCCCCCCCCCCTCCTTCATTAAAGGTAAGAAAGGGGGGGGATAAGATAATTTTAATATACTTTTTAATAATTTAATATACGTTAACCCCCCCCACACACCACATCCCCACACACACAGCACCCGTACCCCTACCCCCCCACACACAGCACCCCTACCCCCCAGCAGTACCCCTACCCCCCCACACACAGTACCCCTACCGCCCACACACACAGCACCCCTACCCCCCAGCAGTACCCCTCCCCCCCACACACAGCACCCCTACCCCCCAGCAGTACCCCTACCCCCCAAACACAGCACCCCTTCCCCACAGCAGTATCCCTACCCCCCCACACACAGTACCATTACCACCCACACACAGTACCCCTACCACCCACACACAGCACCCCTACCCCCAGCAGTACCCCTACCACCCACACAGCACCCCTACCCCCCAGCAGTACCCCTACCCCTCACACACACAGCACCCCTACCCCCCAGCAGTACCCCTACCCCCCACACAGTACCCCTCCCCCACACACAGTACCCCTACCCCCCAGCAGTACCCCTACCCCCTCACACACAGTACCCCTACCCCCCCACACAGTACCCCTACCCCCCACACACAGTACCACTACCCCCCATACACAGTACCCCTACCCCCACACAGCACCCCTGCTCTCCCCAGCACCCCTCCCCTCACCCACACCCAGCACCCCTCCCCTACACCCAGCATCCCTCCCCTCCACACACAGCACCTCTACCCCCCCACACAGCACCTCTACCCCCCCACACAGCACCTCTACCCCCCCACACAGCACCCCTACCCCCCACACACAGCACCCCTACCCCCCACACACAGCACCCTTACCCCCGCCCAGCACCCCTACCTCCACACACAGCACCCCTCATACACACACACACCACCCTTCACACACACACACACCACCCCTCACACACACACACAGCACCCCTCACACACACACAGCACTCCTCACACACACACACACAGCACTCCTCACACCCCCCACACAGCACCCCACCCCCCACACACACCACCCCTCACACACACACCACCCCACACACACACACACAGCACCCCTCACACACACACACACAGCACTCCTCACACACACAGCACAGCACCCCTCACACACACAGCACCCCTCACACACACACACAACACCCCTCTCACACACACACACAACACCCCTCTCACACACACACACCCAACACCCCTCACACACAGCAACCCTCACACACAGCAACCCTCACACACACACACACACAGCACCCCACAAACAAACACATACACTACACCCCTCAATGCAGTATGTGTGTATTCACCACCCCTCACACACACACCACCCCTCACACACACAGCACCCCTCACACACACACAGCCCTCCTCACACACACACAGCACAGCGCCCCTCACACACCCCTCACACACACACAGCACCCCACACACACGCAACACCCTCACACATACACACACACACCACCCCTCACACACACACAGCACCCCCCACACACACAGCACCCCTCACACACACACACACAGCATTCCTCACACACATCACAGCACCCCCCCACACACACAGCACCCCTCACACACACAGCACCCCTCACACACACACACGCAACACCCCTCACACACACACGCAACACCCCTCACACACACACGCAACACCCCTCACACACAGCAACCCTCACACACGCAACACCCCTCACACAAACACATACACTACACCCCTTAATGCAGTATGTGTGTGTATTCAGCAGTCTGTGTGTGTGCGTGTATTCAGCAGTCTGTGTGTGTGCGTGTATTCAGCAGTCTGTCTGTGTGCGTGTATTCAGCAGTCTGTCTGTGTGCGTGTATTCAGCAGTCTCTGTGTGTGTACTCAGCAGTCTGTCTGTGTGTGTACTCTGCAGACTGTCTGTATGTGTATTCAGCAGAATGTCTGTATCTGTATTCAGCAGTCTTGTGTTTGTGTGTGTGTGTGTGTGTGTGTATTCAGCAGACTGTGTGTATGTATTTAGCAGTCTGTTTGTGTATGTATTGCATTTGTTGGAGATACTAATAAATATAAGCTTAATTTTATCTATTTATATCATTATTTAAAATTTGTATCATTGAACTCTCTGTTGTTGTGTTCTTTTAAAACAAAAGTTGTTAATTAGTTCGGACAACAGTACGAGTTGTTTTTTCTAAACTTAAACCTCAATATTCAGGTTTAATTGCCGTGTTGGCACTTTAAGGAAAACATTTTGGCATGTATTGCGGTTTGGGCACTCGGGCTCAAAAAGGTTCGCCATCACTGGTCTAAGGCAAGGGAACTTTTTTTTTTTTTTTTTTTACAATAAGAACAATAAGGATGTGGAATTCTCTGCCTGAAGAGGTGGTTTTATCATAGTCTCTACACTGATGTTTAAAAAGCAATTGGATAAATATTTACAAAAATGTAATACTCATGGATATCATTTTTAATTAGTGAGGTAATAGCTGCTTAATCCAAGGAGATATCTGACTGCCATTCTGAGGTCAAGAAGGAATTCTTCCCTAGTTTGTTGCAAAATTAGAAGCACTTCAGACTGGGCTTTTTGCCGTCTTTTGGATGTAGAACAAAAACTGATGTGAGAAGGTCTGAACCCGATGGGCACGTCTCTTTTCAGCTATGTAACTTATTAACCCCTTAAGTCCAACGGACGTATATTTACGTCCTTTTAAAAGCGGCTCTAAACGCCGCAGGACGTAAATATACGCCCGCCGTTTTTTTTTAACTTACCCGGTCGCCGGTGGTCCCACGCCGGCGATCGCAGTTGGGGGGACTCCCAGGGAGCCCCCCCGAGGCAGATCTGCCTCCTCCGGTCCCTCCCGGTCATGTGAGAGTGAGGTCCTTGCGAGGACCTCACAATCACATGGCCGGTATAGCTGGCTCAGGCATTGCCAGCAGGGGGACCAACTGTAATGACAGTTGGTCCCCCTGCTGGCTGAAAATAAAATAAAATTAAGTTAAAAGTGTAAAAAAAAATATATATATATACTTAGATCATATATATATATTATATATATATGATCTAAGTATATATATACACATATACACACATACACATACACCGTCTAGGTGTATTTTAATATTAATATATATCTAATTATATATATACAAAACGATATTGCTCCTGCACTCACGCTTGAAAGAATCCCCTTGAGAACCGGGTGCCAACCAAAGACAGCTTCAATATCCAGAAAATTCAAAGGAATGGTTGCACTCACGTAATTAAAAGTCCAAAGTTTAATGGAAAGATTTAAAAAAATCCAAGATCAACGTTTCAGTCACTACTGACTTTCATCAGGATCATGAAGTTAATGAGACATACAGACATCTTATATACCCTATATAATTATACCAATTAAGCAGATGATGGCAATAAACATTAATATAAATAAATGCATTAAATCAATAAATTGGCTTACCCCCAGTGAAACCGCTGTGTTGCCGGCGTTCTCCTGTGCCCAGTGCGCATGCGCTTACAGGCCACTCCCCTTACGTGACGTAATTGCGTGGTGACGTCCGCCGTTCGTTTCTATGGCGACCGCTATGCTGATCCATCACTATGGAAATATCAGCTAAACGGACGGCAATAGAAATTAAGATCGACATGCACTATCCAGCGGAACCAAGTGCCAATATGTTAATACCTAAGTTAGTGTGTTAAGAGAGCCTAGAAGTATCAAAGGCTCAAGTAATTTATAAATCTTGCTGGCTGTGAATTAAAGTGTCATTATTCTTAAAGTGCTAGTGCCTGTGGTGCACTTCTTATCAAGATGTAATTAGTGTACTCTATAGAATGTGTACAAAAAGTGCCACCTAAGTGGTGCATGTAGGATTTTATGTACAAGTGCAGAATAATTATTGTATAAAGTGCCAATAGTGCTTTATAAACCCAAATGTGCAAAACTATGGTAAAATAAACTAAAATAAAATAATCATTCCAGTGCTGTACAATAGTGTAAAAGATTCTGCTTAATTCACCCACATTAACGACAATAAATATTTACATTAGACTAAAGATTACATACATTAACATTACTATCACACTAGGCATAAATGGTTAGTAAAGTTCAACGGTGTTAAGCTATGTGTACTTTCTTACTCAAAGACATTAAGAATGGTAAGAAGTACACTTTGGGATCATTAATGCCACTATCACATATGGCTTGTTAATCTAAGTTACTGAAATCGCTAATGTGCTTATAATCAGTATCAATAAGCTTACTTATGAACCTTTACTAAAAAGCAAGAAAAAAAGAAAAAAGAAAAAATGCATAACTAAAAACATAATGCAGCTGGGGACTGACATCACTATAAATTGTGCATGTCACGTACAGTTGGTAAAAAAGAAGAAAAAATGAAATCAAAACTTAAAGATATATGGGCCGAACACACTATCACTTTGGTGTAGTATTCAGATAGATACTATAATAGCAGGTCTTGATATCAAAAATTACGAAGCAGACCAAATAGCGAATTGTATAGTAGACCTTGGTATTAATGGTTGCAGCCAAAAAAAAGGGCGGAAAAAACTAAGCATTAAACTGTACATCATTCTACGACCATTGGTACTGAGCTATAAAAAAGAATGATAGGAAATCTGTTCATTTAAGCCCTTTGGAGCTACAGTGTCCAAATGATAAATCCAGTACGTCTCTCTGTTCAGTAGTGCTTTTCCTCGATCCCCTGCTCTGTTGGACAACGGAATATGATCTATTGCCACAAACTTTAGGGATGATAATGGATGTCCAAGTTCCAAGAAATGCTTGGCCACAGGTTTATCGGAGACCCCATCCCTGTACGCCAATCTGATGCTGGACCGGTGTCCCCGAATTCTTTCGCACAATGCGGTCTCTGTTTTACCAATATACGCTAAGCCGCACGGGCATGTCAACTTGTATATGACGTGCGTTGTTTTGCATGTAATCGTCCTCTTAATAGAGTATTGCTTATTCGTATGTGGGTGAGTAAAAGATTTAGAGGGCATCATGTGCCCACACGTTACGCACCCTAAACACCGAACACAACCTCTGTTCTGGGCTGTATTTTTACTCGTGTAGCTTGCAACAGGATCAGTGTGGACTAGAATATCTCTCAAATTTTTATTGCGTTTATAGCAAATAAGAGGTTTTTCTCTAAAAACCTTAGGAAGCGTATCGTCCGCTGCCAAAATTCTCCAATTTTTCCTGATGGTGGATGAGATAGATCTGGTAGATTGATGGTACGTGGTTGGAAACACCAATTTTTGAGGTATTGCATCCCTCGACCCTGTTTCTCGTGGTTCCCTTGCTTCCTTCAATGCTTGATCCAATACAGAGCGTTCATACCCGCGTTGCATGAATTTCTCAGTCATCTCCAATAACTGTCTCTCTTTAATGAGATCATTAGAGTTATTGCGCATTACCCTTAAGTACTGGGCTTTTGGAAGGGATCTCACTAGTGCTTGCGGATGAGCGCTATGTGCATGCAATAACGTATTCCTGTCTGTTATTTTGGTGTAAAGGCAATATTCCAGCCTATTGTTACCAATTGATATTTCCACGTCCAGATACTGGACTCTCTCGGAACTAATCTGGGCCGTGAATTTTATTGGTGTTGGTAGTTCATTGAGGTCTTGCACCATCTTATGTGCCTCCAATTCTGTGCCGTTCCATACGATAAAGAGGTCATCTATATACCGATAATACCCCTGTATAAGATGACCATAAGGACCTAGGATGTATAGCTTCTCGTGTACGAACATGTAGGCGTTAGCATACATGGGGGCCATAGCTGCCCCCATGGAAGTGCCAGATACCTGCAGGTACCACTGGTCCTCGAACCGAAAATAATTCTTTTCCAAGGTGAGGGCCAAAATTTCTAAAACGAACTCTATTGGTGGTCCTTGGTATACCTTAGAAGCTGAAAGCACTTGGCGCATAGCCTCTATTCCTCCTTCATGCGGGATTACAGTATAGAGGCTCTGCACGTCCATCGTAATGAGTAGCGGTTGGTGGTCCTGAAATTCAATTCTATTGATCATCTTTAACAAAGTTGGGGTATCCTTGATGCAGGTACTTAGTTGTTCAACTGTCTCTTTAAATAGGAAGTCCAGCCATTTAGCTAATGGTTCAAGGATTCCTTGTATAGCGGACACTATGGGTCGTCCGGGAGGTTTCTGGTCATTCTTGTGTATTTTTGGAATACTATAGATGATAGGACTGCGTGGATGAATTTGATAAAGGAACTGGAACAAGTCAGTATCTATGTATCCTGCCCTTAGTCCCATAGATAGCGTGTCATAGATGATTTGCTGGAATTTGGCCGTGGGGTCACCATCTAGTGGGTGATATATGTTCTCATCCTGTAGTTGACTTTTCAGTTCAGCCGCGTAGTCTAAGTAGTCCATGATGACTATGCCACCTCCTTTATCGGCCGCCCGTATGATGATTGACGGGTCTTCCGAAAGGTTCTTAATAAGTTGTGACGGTCGCCATAGAAACGAACGGCGGACGTCACCACGCAATTACGTCACGTAAGGGGAGTGGCCTGTAAGCGCATGCGCACTGGGCACAGGAGAACGCCGGCAACACAGCGGTTTCACTGGGGGTAAGCCAATTTATTGATTTAATGCATTTATTTATATTAATGTTTATTGCCATCATCTGCTTAATTGGTATAATTATATAGGGTATATAAGATGTCTGTATGTCTCATTAACTTCATGATCCTGATGAAAGTCAGTAGTGACTGAAACGTTGATCTTGGATTTTTTTAAATCTTTCCATTAAACTTTGGACTTTTAATTACGTGAGTGCAACCATTCCTTTGAATTTTCTAATTATATATATATATATTAATATCAAATTACACGTAGACTGATACTGATTAAATATATATATAATTATTGTTATATATATATTTATAAATAATATAAAAAAAATAAATATGTAAATACGTAAAAGAATTAAATAAAAAAAATAATTAAAAATAAAATATTAAAAAATATATAGATGTGTTTTATTTCGTTCTAACTGTATTGTGATATTAATATATATATATTTATATCAAAATACACGTAGAACGAAATAATATATATATCTATATACATAAATATATACGTATATATCACTATATATATATATACCTATATATAAATAAAAATATTTAAAAAAAATATATATATATACGTATATATACACATATGTATATATATACATATATTAATTCTACACATATATTTATGTAATAATTTTACATAATTAGGTATCCTAATTAATTACAATTAGCGGGACCTGCCTGACAACCCATGCCGAAAGTATAAGGAATTTAATTTGCTAGCACTATATTTAACCCTATAACTTTCCAAGACACCATAAAACCTGTACATGGGGGGTACTGTTTTACTCGGGAGACTTCGCTGAACACAAATATTAGTGTTTCAAAACAGTAAAATGTATTACAACGATGATATCGCCAGTAAAAGTTACGTTTTTTGCATTTTTCACGCACAAACAGCACTTACACGGACGATATTACTGCTGCAATACTTTTTACTGTTTTGAAACACAAATATTTGTGTTCAGCGAAGTCTCCCGAGTACAACAGTACCCCTCATGTACAGGTTTTATGGTGTTTTCAAAAATTACAGCGTCAAATATAAGGCTTGTGTTTCATTTTTTTCACATTAAAATTCGCTAGATTGCTTACGTTGCCTTTATGACTCTATGGTAGCCCAATAATGAAGATTACCCCTATGATGACATACTATTTGCAATAGTAGACAACCCAAGGTATTGCAAATGGGGTATGTCCAATCTTTTTTAGTAGCCACTTAGTCACAAACACTGGGCAAAATTGGCGGTTTTTGCATTTTTCACACACAAACAAATACTAACGCTAACTTTGGCCAGTGTTTGTGACCAAATGGCTACTAAAAAAGACTGGACATACCCCATTTGCAATACCTTGGGTCGTCTACTATTGCAAATGGTATGCCATTATGGGTGTAAATTTATTTCCTGGGCTACTATACAGTCTCAAAGGCAACGTAACCAATCTGACAAATTTCAATTTCTAATGTAACACGCTATATTTGACCCTGTAACTTCCCAAAACACCATAAAACCTGTACATAGGGGGTACTGTTTTACACGTGAGACTTTGCTGAATACAAATATGTGTATTTTATTGCAGTAAAAGCAAACCGTATTATGACATTGACAGTTAAAATGTCATGTAGAACTAAAAAAATAAAAAAAAAATCTTATTTTCTCCCATGTTTTTCATATTAAATTATGTTTCATAGCTAAATATTTGATATTAAATGAAAGCCCTGTTTCCCCTGAATAAAATTATATATAATAAGGGGGGGTGCATTTAATATGAAAGAGGTGAATTACGGTTTGACAGACATATAGCGCAAATGCCAGGTTTTGTTTACATTTTGTTTCGTTCACAACTTGTACATTTGGCTGCGGTGTTTAGGGGTTAAATCGAGGTCTTTTTCAGTATCTGTCCTAATGTGTTTTACACCCACCTCCTATAGAATGTAAGCTCGATCGAGCAGGGTCCTCTTCAACCTATTGTTCCTGTAAGTTTATTTGTAATTGTCCTATTTATAGTTAAATCCCTTCTCATAATATTGTAAAGTGCTACGGAATCTGTTGGCGCTATATAAATTGCAATAATAATAATAATAATAATAGTATGAAGTCAGGCCTATATAAGCTGATTACTCTAAGCTGACATCTCTTTTCCATTTTGTAGTTCTTTTATACCTGCGAATGAGTTTGAGGAGAGTGATATGGGAGGTTTTCTTTTGACTCTGCTAATTTCTCTGTCCTGATGGAACTGGATTGGCTTTTCCATATTTCTTCGCTGTACTCCTAGACCTATGCTGAGTCTCTGACCATGTTTACATATCCACACGTGGGATTTCACCTTCCTGCAGGCACGATATTCAGTAATATACACTTCTATCTTGGTTTTTCCTATTTCAAATTCTCCACATAAGAAATTAGACTAAGCTCTGCCTGTTAGGTAATATGCTTAGGGAAACAAGAAGAGACAGGTTTCCAAGCTTCTCAACTAGGTGATTTTTAGCCCCTGAGATCAGAGCTGCAAGTGGATCACCATGTTATATCAGTTAGTGCCCAGAGATTTAAGGATTGAACAGACACATCATTTTCATTCATATTAAGACACCAGAAAATTATCTACAATACATTGTTAACTGTAGCGGCATTATCATCCCTAGTGCTGTACAGACTCCTTTAGATTCAGGGAAGAATTCAATCCAGAATCTATTTTGTTATATATTATTTTACAATCAAGGGATGCTTTACTGGGGACATACATTGGCTTCTATAATAATAATAATAATAAAAAAAGTTTATCCTGTTGCACCAGATCCTTTTCTAGTGCAAAGTAAATCACACACATTGCATCATGATTACTCCTTATTTATTTTTTTATTTTTAAAACTAATTATATCTATCAGATTAATGTGCCGTCGTAAACAGAAAAAAACTCAACATGTGACTTTTTTTTCATTTATTTTTTTGTAATAATGAATTGGACAGATCTTCAATTTGACAGCTACACTAATGTTAAACAGAATGCAGAATACTATGGTTGCACCTTAAAATTAGTTTCTGAAGACTAACTATATATTTTTAAATGTCTACTGTTCAGCTTGCTGTGTTGTTTTTGTTGTTTTTAATTTTAATGTTAATGACCAATTTGTAATATACAAACAGGTTTTATTGTTGAAAATCAAATATTTTTGGCAAGGGCACTTGCTGTTTTTTCTTCAATACGGTGGTCAAGAAATTTTTCACGCTTAAGGCCAGTTTCAGCTAATGTGCCATTGTTCTGTAAATAGACCCAGACGTGCTACCCTGTGCTGCTTTGTGCACCTGGACTGCCACCTAGTGGCTTTAACTAGAACACAGTTCTCTTGTTTAACATTTTATGTCCCAGACAGCTTATTCTTTTATGCACTGAAAGCATATTAATCCTCCGTATTCTTCATTGATCAACTAACTCGACTGTAATATTTAAAATGTATGAAACTTTCAAAGAATCAACATAGCAAATTCTGACGTATGTTTATATCTTCTTATTTATAACGCTCCAACAGATTTTGCTGAACAGGTTGTGTTTTTACATCAAAATGGGGTAATTTGAGGGCGTAGCCTGATAGCCAAGATGACCGGTCGTGTTTTCTAAGAGATCCAGCACACGTGGGCTAATAAACGCCAATCCTGGATAAACTACCGACACTACCGACCCACGGTGACCAGAAAGCGACTAAGGAAAAAACGGGGAACAGGATGATACCTGTCCCGGGCCAAAACGAGACGCAATCGCCTGAACCGGCCATGCGGCCTAAGCCAGAGCGGAGCCTGAAGCCTGGGGGAGGCGGCCAATCTCCCGGCGGGGGGCACGCTCACACGCCTGAAACAGCTCTGCTACCCCCCCCCCTCCCTCTGGACCGGTGGGGGTAATCCCAGTCCTCGCTGGGGACGATCACCCCCATAACACAGCCTGCAACCCACCGGACTCTGTGTACCCCTGGGACCATTGCCGTGAGAGCTCCTGGTCGACGCAGGGAAAGTACAGAAAAACCTGCGGAATGTCAAGCAGAGCAGGCTGACTACACAACAAAGCTGGAAGCAATATTTACAGCTTTTTGGCAGAAGCTTGAAAAGCGCATGCAACAGCACGCTGATATTACACATGGACTTCGTCCATCAATGCAACCACAAGGAAACCACAAAATGGCTACCGCACACTCAACTTGGCACGCACAGGGCGCTCGCGGCACAAACCGACCCCCGCTACAAAGCAAATGACCACAGCAACGACACCCAGCCGAGCCCTAACATGGCGGCGAGGCGGGAGACGTGCCGGGCCGAGAGGCGCACATACCCAACTGGGAGGTGAAAGCCTACCTCGGAGTTACCTTCCACCTGAAACCCAGCGACCACGACTCAAGGGCAGTCCTACCCATGGAACTTACAAAGCAACCGAGACGGCCACTCCGTATCTCACCACACGACGCACTTACTTGCAATACCCCGCAGGCCTAACTGGACTAACCACATGCCTCCTCCGCCCACGCACTGCCCGAACTCTGCTCTGGCAAGACGGTCTGAACGGAACACTACATACACAGAGGCTCGGCGAGAAGACTCTCACAAGGCTTATCGGAGACAACATCCTGCGAGGAAGCTCCCCACGCCTTCACACACGGAGCCACCGACAGGCCTACAAGGTTGGCATCGGCTGAATGAGGACAGCTACACAGACCTGAGGTGTAGGCTGCCAGCACCCAACGACCTCAACATCCCGTGCTGGGGACTGCCTCACGTTACTGGTGCCAGGTGAGAGCCTGCAAGGACTATCATATTTTGCCAGCCCCCATTAGGGTAGACAGAACGGCACTTACCAAATCAATGGGGCATGGGAGCCCATTTCCGCGAGAATAGCTGTGAAGCTGGACTCCCATTAAAAGCCGCTAAGTGGCAAAAGTTGACTCAGCCTAGCATCACCTAGGCGACCAAAGTTCGGGTTTTCTCCCTTGGTCTTCTGTTTATTAACTTTGAGTTATTTGATTTCTCTGCCCTGTTAACGGCACTATCTCTGCATTATTTCGTGACCAGTTGTAATTAATGACATGTAACTAATACCATGTAACACATAGCACAATGAATAGCTAGCATGTTAGTAGTGTAAAGGAATAAACTCCCTACTTAGTACCTAACAATATCTTTGACACCACACACGACAGCTAATGTTAGTGAACAACTATACATACAACCATTGTCCTACTCGTATTTTTACTAACGAGTCTTAGACACTCTGATATAGCCTGTAGAAGATCTATATGTGCGACAAATAGAACCTGACCGCCCACCATGAATAGACATAGGACACATCCCAAGCAGCACGGGAAATGTGTCAGGGACACTACGTCAGTATCTTAGTTTAACTGTTTACCTGGTGATGTCCCTGGTCACAGGGATAGAGCAAGACACGTTAAGGGGCAAGTTCATGTTATGCCACTACATATCATTTAATGTAATTCTATATTAGAGCCTAAGTTACCTATGGCTCCTGAGTCGCCTACCTGAAGCGGAGTACACTTTAAGCTACACAGAGACACCAAGGGGTTAACTATAGTAACGACGCTGCTCAGACCCTCCTAAATGGTTCTCCCCTAAACACATTAGTTCCATACACACACCCAGCCCTTCCTTCTGTTTTATCGTATTTAATGTGGCTAATGTATATGGCCTTTTTTCTACAATAAATCTGCATATTTATTTTACCATACCTATATTGGAGTCTCATTCCATACTTTGGTCCACTTGGAGTTCCAGTGGAGAGTGGAGGCGTTTAGCCGCCCAAGTTTATCTGGGCAGGCACCTTTTTTGGCGCATTGTTCATTTCGATCTTGTGAGTGTATTATTACATCAGCACATTATAACTTGTTTTGCTGTATCACACTATGTATTTTTTTCTGTTCCTGTTTTAGATTATGTACAGCCGAATCTCATTTCCTTCTGTGTCTATATATATGCAGTGAATAATATACCTAACAAAGGCAAGCTACATCATACTTCCTCAGATGAGAATGCTGCTACACTAGAAAATAAGAGTGATATTAAAGCCCTCCTTTGTGATATTCGCTTGCTTCAGGAAGAATTAAGGTGGAAGAAGAGGAACCTATAGATCTTAAGGCCTTCAGACCTCCCTTGTCTAAGCGCTAGAGCACGTCTCAGGCCCAAGCTGACATGACCCAGACACTTGATGTGTTTGATGACAGGAATCGTTGATAGAATCTTAAAAATTGGGGTATAACTGAGTCCATTAAGAATCTATTTTTTTTTATCACCTCTTGCCTTCCACACAGACCAAAGGACTTCTCCTGGGTGGCTTTTATAGGATTAACAAATCTGCCCAAGCTCCCATCTCTATTCCTAGAAACCTCATTAACTTTGTTAATACTTTGATAAAACAGCTGGTTTGGCAGCATTGAGAGATTCCCTCGTACTGAATCCTGCTCCCTATATTTTTATGCAGACCTATCCAGTTACAAACCGCTATGGATGCTGTTAACATTCTTCAGGAGCATGGTTCCTTTCCTTATCGTGCCCTTATTGTTGGGACACTTTCCTATCTCTAATTTTCACTAAGGATTTTACATGCTTATATTTATTTCTAGTTTGCATCACCATGTCATAAGTGTTTGTCGTTTTACTGTGCCATCCATGCACTTGTTCATGCGGGAGACTCTTTCTAATCCCCCCCACATATTATGTATGTGTGTGTATATATATATATATTGTAACGGACCGTTTTGCTCAGAAGGGGATAAAAAACGTTTAGGCGATAATCCCCTTTTCCATAGACCAGCAGCTACAGCAATCACCAATCTCCCGAACTCCAAACTGTACGAATTCACCAACTCCCGAACTAGAAACACACGAACCCTGGAATCAGCCGAACAGGAAAAACCATACGAAAGGTTTACACTCCTGGCAGTCAGCATACAATCCAATTCCCCCAATAACGAGACGACACATCGCTTTGAGGGTTAAGCAGGAACTGTTTTACTGAGGGCTACCTGCCCAGTATTTATGCAGGTCTCCCACCTGGTGGACACTCCCCTAAGGGACCAAATGGGAGACTGAAACAGCAGACAGACATGTATCACTTTCGTACACACAGCCACAATACTTTCCCACAATGCATCCTGGCTTCCTCCTCTTTGTCCTGGAGATAATTAGTGAAGTAATTCAATTATCTCTCAGGACAAAGGCAAGACTCCATTATACACGTGGTGACACAGAAACAGACTATCACTTTAAAATACATAAAGACACATTTTATACATAAAACACAGACATGTAACATATCCCCAGATAGCTCAGGTCTGGGTGCACATTATTAAGTGAATGGCACCCAGACCACCTGAATACAGTTTAATTGCCATGGAGCTAAAGTCTTTAATTATACGAACAGGCTCCATGGCATTGCTATCTGGGTTAAAACATTCACATAAAACATAAAATACCGAATTCCCCTGCATTCACCAAATCCATACGAATTAGAACCAGGGGCTGGAGGTTCAGCGGTGCCTGCACGTAAAAGTGTCCGATTTTGGTGCATGAAAGCCGGGCAGAAAAGCGCTGGCTGCCCGGGGAGCTCCAGAACACCACCACCTAGCGGCCGCTAAGTGTAACAGCGGCCACCCAGTAACAAGCAATTAAGCTGCGGTTAACCGCAGCTTCAGGGAGGTAAATAGGAGGCACACTCCAGCTTCTGGGTGGCCAATTAACAACGCCGGCCGGCTTCCCACGGCTCTGGGGAGGTTGGTAAATGGCTGTTTGTTCGGTAGATGGAATCTACCGAACTGCTGTGCAGAAAGGGAGAAATAAATCCTTCTGCACAGCAAAATTAACCCTTTAGCTGCCGGTCCATAATCTAAAGGCAGCAGGCGAGCAACCAGGCTTCTCCAGTTCACAGTGGCGAAGTTGGTTTCGCCACATATATATATATGTACGTGTGTGTATATATGTGTTTGTGTGTGTGTGTATACTATTCAAGAACAACACTCAGACTTACTAGTTTCTTAGTTATTCACTCTTTTTAATTCTCTGTGGTACCATTACGTTGAATTCTTCATTATCCTATATATTTTAAAATAGGAATTATTACTGCTTTTTGCTTCAATTTAATGATGATTGTGCTATTCCAGAACTTAACCCCTTAAGGACACATGACATGTGTGACATGTCATGATTCCCTTTTATTCCAGAAATTTGGTCCTTAAGGGGTTAAATAAAGACTGTTAACAAAAACCTGTAAGCAGTAAATTAAAATAGTTTTGCGTACATTTTGTGGTTCTGGTATTGTCACCACAACTCATTGTTTAGTGAATAGTGCATTTTAGAATACTTGACCATTCCCCCTAGAGTTTAGTTACTGCTTTGGTCATACACAACTGATCAAAACTAAGTTAATAAAAAAACAACAACAAAAAAAAAACACTTCTGAAACTTAATGCCATTAACATGTTAGGGCTGCAGTCCTTTGTATTGCTATTTAGTATAACCCCCAACCTCAGAGAGAGCGAATAACTTTTTGCAACCTTACTACTAACATCTGCATGCACAATTAGTTCTAGTCCATGCATTAGTCACGTAAACAGCATTGAGAAATAGACCCTGGCACCTGTTTACCTGACTCCTTTCACATAAATACCCTGCATTGGAAGAATGCATCCAGACTTTCCCAGAATTGTTATGTCAATAATTCTATAAAATACATACACCGACCTTTTGCGGCTCCTGGATCCGTCTGTTCACATGACATGTTTAGGAGGCCTGTTACATATGACTCAGCCGCCGGGACATGGACATATGGCATGATACAAATTGCGCCGCTTTCACTTTCCTTTAAATCAGTGTGTATGGGATCACTGGATTTGAGCTTCTTTTGCAGCTGTCACTTGTAAAGATTTCCTGGTGTCTGCATCTACAGTTATGTCATAAATATCTAGTTATGTAGACCTTTTTAGCATTTTGTCTATAAAATCATTCAGTCAGTCAGTTAACAGGCATTACAGAGTTTAAATTGTAGCATTATATAACTGGCTCGTTAACTATAGTAATAGTGAATCGTGTATATGGTTTTGGTCACATTTAGACATTGTATTATTACACTAGCCACCAGAAATGTACCCAATACCTTACAATACTAATAAAATGGACAATGCTGAATATTGTCAGTGTCTGCAGAACCATAAAGCCGCATCTTCAAAGTGTTTTAAAAAAGTGAAACTTTTTTAAAGTTGAAGAACTTTAGGGGACTGGAATGTTTCTTTAATTCAAAGCTGCCTAGACATTTAATTGGATAAGTAAGTTTACACCAACTAAGATCTTACTGTAGTGTCATTAACATATACAATCAAACCACACCATGTACCTAATCATTCATGTGTTTGTTTGTATTGCATTGTTAATAATTAATACCCATTTTTAATTATTTACCACAATGGATGCAGAGTACGGTAGTTATTTTATTTTTTTACTATTTTTTCTTCTTCTGTACAACGTGATTTTGGTCTGCAAATCTTTTTATCTGGAGTATTAAATAGCTGTCATACATTTGAGACCATGTTACACACACTATGTCCACAGTACATATGTGTGATATATAATTTTATTACATGACAGGAGGCTTCGTATTTTGCATATCTCTCTTTACTAAAACTCCATAGCAGTAAAAAAAGTGATAACAAGAACCAATCAAAAAACAGTAGGAGGTATAGTATTCCCAGTGAACAGGCTCCTCCCCCTCTTTCTTTACTGCTCCATCAGCAGACAGGTCAGAATATTGAGCTCCTCATATTTATTCATTATTGATTTTATTTGACTTTGTTAACCTTGTTATTTTCTGTTTTTCACTCTTATTTCTTATTGCCTCACTTTGCTTATATCTTATTGCCTCATTTTCTAATTTTCCAAATTTGCTTGGGGCTCCTTTATTTACCTTTGCCCTTCTTACTCTGGGCACCCTGATATCCCTCCCGGTTTTCCGTTTTATTCCGGACATTTTCGCCGTTTTTTCAGTCCCCTTTCACTAAGGAAACCTTGGCTACACAGCCCTCGCCACTCCCGGCCGCCTAACCGCGCGTTTTAACGCTCCGGCCGGCGGCCGGATCTACTTTCCCACACTTTCAGTGTGACGGCGGCCATCTTGGATCTCGCGAATCGCGAGACCCGCGGCCGCCATTTTGGAGCCTCACACACACTCGGTTGCTGAGATCTGCAGCTACTCGGATCCTCCAAGGTAAGCATATATATTTATATCCTTTTCTGCTCAGGTTTATGTTAATCCGCCTGTTGTCACATCCAGTTGCTCATACATATCCCATTACTATTTCAGATTGCTATCAACTCACATTGCTCTCATCCAGGCAGGGGTCCCCACAGACAGTCTCTGTTACTCCTGTGGTATATGTGCACTATAGGGCTCAATACCCTGTGCTCCTTGGGGTGAAACCCCATAAAGGTGAATGCCTATCAGAGCTCTACTGTTGTAACCTCTGTATACTGGGTGCTGCCCAGGCTGCCTATCAGAGCTCTACTGTTGTAATCTCTGTATACTGGGTGCTGCCCAGACTGCCTATCAGAGCTCTGCTCTTGCAACCTCTGTATACTGGGTGCTGCCCAGACTAAAAACCCAATACTACCCTGCTGGGGTTATATCTGGTACTGCTGGTACCATAACTACCGTAAGATACTCTCCTAACGTTGACCCCTGCCTTACTGCCCTCTTAACAGTGCCAAGTCCTTTCCTAACATTATGGAAGACTCACAAACTACCCCAGTGGATTTTCAATCCATGGTTAATGCAGCAGTGGCCGCGTCTATGGAAAAGGCCCTATCACACGTGATGGCCGCTCAATCAGAACGCTCCAAACCACGCCACACACGCCAAGACACTGAGTCTGAAGACTCTGAAACCCAGTCTAAAGACGACACCCGGGGTAGTAAACGCCATTGGAAAGGGGAAAAAGACCCCAAATTGAACAAAGGCAAAAGACCCACCAAGCGGAGCAAAACGACAACATCTGTCGCCCCTGCTCCTACCCAAGTTCTATCCTCAGAGGAGGAAGAAGATATCGATGGCACTATGGCCATCTTGGATGAATGGCAGGCTAACGCGTCCCATTCTGACGACGACGCCTGGGACTCAAGATCTAAACCCTTTCATGCAGGGGATTCAGACTCTCTCGCTGCAGAATGGCAATGGACAGGGGACAACACCCTGCCTCAGGATGAAGCTATCCTGGACCCCATGGGCCAGACACTCTTCGATCCACGTAACATCAGACACCCCCGCTCGACAGACTGGACACCACCAGAACACCTGGCTAAGTTTATGCACTTATGGATGCATGGACAAGGTAGTTCGTAACAGACTGAGATCGGAATGCCCCCGCCCTTCCCTACCAGATCAAGTAGCCATGACACCTGAATTTGACCAAGTAATCACTACTTTCATGAGTAGAGGCGGTCACAACCCCCGCCGCGGGGTGGAGAGGGGATTCAAAGGAGTCCAAGACAAACTCTTAGATACCTCCGGACCCCTATCACGCATCATGTACCTAGCAGACGATGCTTTCCAACGGGCAGACCAATTCGATGCCGACATGGTCAGGGAATGGGCTCATGATATCCGCGAATGGGCTCAACGCGGTTTTTGTTTCCTCGGAAACGCAAATGTGGCCCTCTCATCTGAGAGGCGTAAGGCAGCACTTCTCCGAATAGACGGGAAGTTGGTGGATTTGGGCACCAAGGAACTCGGACCTCTGGCACAGGGCAAGTTATTTGGAGACCCTTTCCTAAAGGAATTGAATCGCCACGTCAACGTCTTCACCTCGTTGAGTAAAGCCCAGACCTCAATGAGGAGGGTTTTCAGACAATACCCCACTAGGGGTGTTTTTGGACGGGCTGGCCGCCACAGGGGCCGTGCTGCCAGCCGTTTCTGGCCATCAGGCCCCCGATCCTCAAGACCGCAACCCTTCTACCCAGAAACGGGATACCGCCAGCCTTTCACCTTCTCAAGAGGCTCAGACAGAGGACGCAGTACCCGAGGACGTGGCAGATCCCGATTCACTCCAGGTAAGCTATCATCTACCTATGACCACTTTGCATGCAGGTCGTCTCTCTCTTTTCTTTCAGAACTGGACGACCATTTCGTCAGACGCTTGGATACTCCAGACGGTACAGGGATACATCATAGATTTCGTCAGTACACCTTACCAAGAGTCCCCACCACGACCGATCAACTGTTCGACAGAGGACTCAAAGCTCATCCAAGCCGAACTTCAGGAACTCTACAACAAAGGGGCGATAGAACCCGCCACAGACACCGGAGGATTCTTCAGCAACATTTTCTTAGTGAAAAAGAAGACAGGAGACCTCAGACCGGTCATAAACCTACGTACACTCAACGCTCACGTGGTCTACCGCCACTTCAAAATGGAGGGAATCCACCTTTTACGGGACCTCCTACAAGACGGCGACTGGTTCACAAGATTGGACCTCAAGGATGCCTACCTGTCAGTACCGGTACATATCGACAGCAGATACTTCCTCCGCTTCCTGTGGAACGACCAACCATGGCAATTCACTTGCCTCCCTTTCGGCCTCAGTTCGGCCCCATGGTGCTTCACCAAACTGTTGAAGCCGGTAGTTACTCATCTGCGCGCAAGAGGAATTCGCTGCATTATATACCTGGACGACCTCCTAATCTTCTGCTCCGTCAAGTCAAGACTCAGACTACACACACGTTTTGCCATGGAACTCCTAGAATCCCTAGGGTTTACGATAAACCATCAGAAATCCGCTACAACTCCGTCCCAAACCATACAGTTCCTGGGTTTCGAAATCGACTCGGTCTCCAGCACGCTCCGACTACCGACAACCAAGATCGCAGCGATTTGGAAGGAAATCCGCAAGACGATCCGATGCCAATCAGTTCCCCTACGCAACCTAGCTCGAATCGTAGGCCTTCTCTCGGCATCCATCCAGGCCATCTTCCCGGGCCCGCTCCACTACAGGGCGATGCAACGCCTCAAAGCATCCTTCCTCCGCCGGAACCCCACTTACGATCAACCCGTACCAGTGACGGCAGAAGTCCGGGAGGAACTTCAATGGTGGCTGGACAGCATGCAGGCCTGGAACGGCCGAGCTATCTTCGGCGAAACCCCAGATTTCGTACTGGAGTCGGACGCCAGCCTTTGGGGTTGGGGCGCCACGAGCGAGGATGTATCGACAGGGGGAACCTGGACTCCACAGGAACTCAACCTACACATCAACTGCCTCGAACTACTGGCAGGCTCCTTCGCCATACGCAGTCTGGCAAAGGACAAATCGAATTGTTGCATTCTCCTCAGGATGGACAACATCTCAGCCGTCCGCTACATCAACCGCTTAGGCGGAGCCCGCTCACGACTCCTATCCGAACTCACGAAAGAGGTGTTCGACTTCTGTCTCCCACGCAACATTTCCCTCAAGGCGGAATACCTCCCAGGGGAGACGAATTTAACAGCCGACTGGTTCTCTCGACATTGGAGAGACGGCAGCGATTGGATGCTGGATCCAGAGATATTCAATGCCCTCTCGAGAAGGAGAGGACCCTTCCATCTAGACCTCTTTGCATCCCGCAACAACAGACAAACGCCAGACTTCTTCAGCTGGCTCCCGGACCCAGAATGCAGAGCAGTGGACGCTTTCCTCCAGACCTGGCCCCCCTTCGGCGCCTACGCATTTCCCCCATTCGCCATGATAGCGAGGACTCTCCACTATCTGAAGACACACCAGATCTCTCTGCTCCTGATTACCCCCCTATGGCAGAGTCAACCGTGGTTCCCGGACCTGCTAGCGCTATCCTACGCAGATCCGCTCTTACTACCATCCCATCCGACTCTCCTCAGGGATCCGAAGGGGAACCCCCACCCGCTGATAATGGAAGAGAGACTCTCCCTGGTGGCTTGGACTCTTTCCGGGGCACCTGGCGAGTCAGCGAACTATCGCAGACTGCTAGGGACCTCTTATGGGAGTCGTGGGCACCGGGGACGAGACTATGCTACATCTCTGCTTGGACCTCCTGGTCCTCTTGGTGCTTGGAACGGGATCTCAATCCACTTACGGCACCTATTCCCACCGTCCTGAACTTCCTGACGTCACTTTTTACAACAGGAAAATCTTATAGGACCATTAACGTAGTCCGATCAGCGATCTCAGCGGCCCATATCCCCATCCAAGGAATTCCAGTGGGCAAGGATCCTATGGTATGTAGACTACTGAGGGCCATGCGACTCAAACGCCCTCCGGCCCCCAAATACAATCAACTATGGGATGTGGACCTCGTCCTCAACTTCTTAAGAGAATGGCCGCCTAACGACAGACTCTCACTCCGCCAACTTTCAGCCAAAATGACGGTGTTGCTCTGCCTAGTTTCCTTTCGTCGGGTATCCGACGTTAGAGCCTTCGAAGCCAATGCCTTCTCAATGGATCCTGAAGGGGTGACATTCCATGTCTCCCGACGCACCAAATCTAACTCTACCACTATTTTTTACCCCTTTTTCCTCACGGAACCCCAATTGTGCGTGGTCACAACCTTACGCAGCTACATGACGGCTACCGCCTCTCTCCGCCCGACTCCCTCCGGTCAACTTCTGATCTCCTATGTCAAACCTCACAATCCAGTTTCCTCTACCACTCTCGCTAGATGGGTACGCTGGATCTTGTCACTAGCAGGCGTAGACGCCTCTTTCGGGGCACACTCGGTGAGAGGCGCGGCTGCTTCTTCGGCCTTTTCAGCCGGAGCTTCACTATCAGATGTCCTACGCTCAGCTGACTGGTCCCGCGAATCCACTTTCCGGACCTTCTACTTTAGACCGAACTCCTGCGCGGCTTTTTCCTTATTACATCAGCGTTAAAAATGCAAAATACGAAGCCTCCTGTCATGTAATAAAATTGAAGATTATGCTAGCTTTAGTGTACTAATAATCTTAATTTTAATAAAGACAGGAGGCGAGTATTTTCCCACCCATACCCACCCTTTCGGTCTTCAAAATTTTCTATACTGTCCTTCTCCTATTCTCCTATCTTCTACTAGGATCTAGTCTCTGCTCTCCCTGCATATTCGACTGTTCTACGCATTCTGTAAATATCTTAAGTCATGATTGTTGTGCCCTATGTTTCTTTAGAAGGAAATGTATGTATTACCGATATATTACTATTTAATTATATAATCTTACATAAAAATACTGTACGAAAGTCTCCCATGCTTTCAAAGTCTCTCGACTAGTACCTAACCTATTCCACACTCTCGTTTCAGCGTAACTCAACGTGGACCTCCAACTATCGCTACGTGGATTATCCCAAGTTTATCCTAACTGGTTTGGATTGATTCCCCAAGTTTCCCTTACACTCCACATGGATGGTCCTAAGACTCTCGGATTTATTCTTCTGTTACAGACCCAAGACTGGCTTTCGAATCAACATTATTTGAACTTTGCCGTCTGCGATGTCGCTAGTTGAAAGAGGGGGAGGAGCCTGTTCACTGGGAATACTATACCTCCTACTGTTTTTTGATTGGTTCTTGTTATCACTTTCTTTACTGCTATGGAGTTTTAGTAAAGAGAGATATGCAAAATACTCGCCTCCTGTCTTTATTAAAATTAAGATTATTAGTACACTAAAGCTAGCATAATCTTCAATTGTGCTGCTTATTCTTGATATGCTTCACTTTCTGTTTGTTTGTTTTCTCTTTAAACATTTGATTTTCTACTGCATACTATCTGTTTCTCATGTCTATTTCTCATTTGATCCATCCATAATCTATTATTTACATACGGTATTTGTCTTTCTCCTTTTGGCTATCTCTACCCTTTGAAAATGAGGAGTCCATATCTCATTAGTTTAAGTTATGGTCCAGAGAACTTAAGGGTTTGGGTCCATGCTGCAGAGGACCATATAAATCTAAATATACTTCAATGCCACCATTTACTGAGATGTGATTGAAGACTTGCCTTGTGCCTTTGGTCACCTTGTTCCATTTTTGACACAGTTCTTTAGTTTTCAAATGAAGACCCACCCTGCATGTATCCAATTATGTCTGCATGTATACTGATGAATATTAAATATCTCATTACATATTCATTGGCATTACATTCATTGTCAGGTTTTGATAAGTTGTATATTAATGAGCTCATATGCCATTTTCTAATTTCTTCAATGTTGTGGAAAAGGAAAAACATCTTGAAAATGTTGCCATGTTTATTTAGGGGGAAAAAAAAGTAAACTTGTTGAATTTGTGAATTTTTTTATTTTTGTTTGTGTTAGCTTTTCCCCCCTCAAACAATGCATCCCTTTAACTATTTAACTGTTGAATTAATCATGTAAAAAATAAAAAGAAGGTTGGCTGCATCTAAAGCATTTTTGCAAGGACTAAGAAATTATAAGCATGTATATGTGTTTCACTTAGTTGAAAAGGTGAATTAATCATCAATGTCTAACTGTAAGTTTCTTAAACATTGCTGTGTCTCCACCATATCAGTATTTTAATGGTAAGTATGTGACAACTAAACCGGTGGCCAAAAATTATGTAAAAGCTTAGGCTGATGTCCTTTCCATAAAAGGTTATAACCTTACATTTTATTTTGCTGCTACACATCTTTTAATATTTATCATCCACAGGAAAGACAATTAGGCTTCTGCTTGTTCAATATTTATATTATGTGGTAGCTAACTCACTGGCTATTTATCACTCTTAAGATATTTTTTGATAGCATGTTGTTCTTTTGTAAAGAAATCTATTTAACAATAGGCCTACAATGTTTAAACTAGAGTGTTAGTATTGTGGGGGAAATTTTTTCTTTCCTGAATATGGTCCTTAGCCTATTCACTAGGCTGTATGTACTCCCTAAAGTTGTGTCACATCAGTGTTATCATAGTGTGCATGAGATTACAGAGATATCTTACTAACAATCCTCACAGTCCTGTGTAAATTATTTTGGGCCAGGTTCCCTAGCTTTACTAATGCTTTTCTTCACCTTATCAGAGAGGTGAGCCTGAAATATGTTTAAAGGTGAAATCTAGACACCAAAACCACTACAGTTCACCATAGTGGGTAGGGTTCCAGGAGTACCCTTGCACTTTCCCACAGCAAGTGGTCAAATAATTTTCACATCAACTGATATATCACAGTGGACATTCAGCTATTGTCCCTATTTGTATGGAATTCATTGGCTGATAATACTATTGCAGAAGTAAGGACTATGATAATAGAGAAGACCAGACGGTAGATGTCTAAACTGATCCTTTGAGAAGCACATGTTCTATACACACAGATCCCCATGGATGTACATGTCTACAATCATCCACACATGAACATAAACATTCAAACATCTAGGCATACTACACACAATATGCATATTTGTAAGGAGAATGTGTGTTTATGAGGGTTTCATAGACTTGGACTTCTTAATAAGTTATTGGGTCTATATGCATCCACAATATATTCATCTTAATCCATTCATCTATACCAGGGGTAGTCAATAGTGATGTCCCGAACAGTTCGCCAGGAACCGTTCGCCGGCGAACATAGCGTGTTCGGTCCGCCCCCTATTCGTCATGGAGGTAGGAGGGTCTGGGAGGGAGGGTCTGCTGCTGATTGGCTGGAATGTGTCTGCTGACTGTGAGGTACAGGGTCAAAGTTTACTCAACGATGACGAATAGGGGGCAGACCGAACATCGCGCTATGTTCGCCGGCGAATGGTTCCCGGCGAACTGTTCGGGACATCACTAGTAGTCAACCTTTTAATACCTACCACCCACTTTTGTATCTTTGTTGATGGTAAAATTTCCTTACTGCCCAACAGTGCCTGGTGAGGGGTGCTGTTTGTCTGTGAAGGGTGCTGTGTGTGGGGGGTGCTGTTTGTGCATGAAGGTTGAAGTGTGTGGCTGAGGGGTGCAGTGTGCGCATGAAGGGTGCTGTGTGTTATGGGTGTAGTGTGTGTGTGTGTGAGGTGCAGTGTGCGAAGGGGCATTGTGTGTGTGAGAGGTGCTCCGTGTGTGTAAACGGTGCTGTGTGTGGGGGGGCAGTGTGTGCGTGTGTGAGGGGGCAGTGTGTGTGTGAAGGGTGTTGTATGAGAGGGCAGTGTGTGTGAGGGAAGAAGTGTGTGTAAGGCAAGCAGTGTCTGTGGGCTTTAGGTGCAGTGTGTGTGTGAGGGGTGCAGAGTGTGTGTGACAGGTGCTGCGTATGTGTGAAGGGTGGTGTTTGTGGAGGATGCAATGTGAGTGAGGGGAGCAGTGTGTGTGAGGAGGACAGTGTGGGTGTGAGGGGGGCAGTGTGGAGTAGTGTGTGTGCGAGGGGGCAGTGTGTGTGTGAGGGGGCAGTGTGTGTGAGGGGTGTAGTGTCTGTGTGAGAGGTGCAATGTGTGTGGGGGCAGCGTGTGCATGTGTGAGGGGGCAGTGTGTGTGTGTGAATGGTGCTGTGTGAAGGGTGCATAGGGGCTATGCTGTGTGTAGGTGGATGAGATGTGAAAATCTATCTTAATGTCTCCACCGCCCTTCTTCTTACCTTTAACCAGGGAGGGTGGACATAATTCTGCAAGCCCTGGTGGTCCAGTGGTGGTTTGTTCACTTCCTCCGGCTGACTCTCCTGTCCTCCTCTGAGCACAGTACTGTATCTGAGCGTTGCCATGTTAACACGCAACAACGCTCCAACCAGCCTGCTCGCGGGAGAAACACAGAGCCTCCCATGTCCTTCCCTCCCTCTGCTGGAACTAAGTGCCAGCGGGCTGGTGAGGGAGATCTTTGATCAACCAACCCAAAGAGGGCTTACAGCAAAGCTGGCTCTGCATGGGCCAGCAGGGGAGATGAAAGGATTTCCCTTGCTGGCCTTGGTCCACGGCCATCGAGGCCCACCAGGCATTTTCTGCAGAATCCACCACTGCCTACCTAAAATCCCAAACTGCCCACTAGTGGGCGTTAGGGACCAGAATCACTACCCATGATCTATACTGATCTCCATTAGTTATCTATTAAGCATTTTTTTCTGGAGGTCATCATGAACACCAATTACTATTCTCTCACAATAACATAACACAGTATGACAGTATGCTTAACCATTTATTTTTCTATTGAGTACTCCAACATTTTTTTCTTCTCTAGAATTCTGTCTGTCCATATAGTTGACTGCCAGACAGTCTATCTATCTCACACCTTGTCTACATAGCTTGATATTCCTGTTTATCATGTCTGTCTCTTACCATGTCTATCTCTATTTCTATCGCTTTCCATCAAGTTAGGAGCTATCTCTTTATGGATATATCTATATATCTGTCAGTTTCTTTTAATCTCTGAACTATTTATCTGTCTTCTTATCTCAGTCTCTACATTTGTCGTTCTATCTGCAAGCAATTGGCAGTATTAAGTATATTGCAATATTAAATAAACCTCCACTATCATATTCCCGCATTGGCTGCCAATATTGCCTCTATTATGAAATCTGCAACGGTATCCAAATAATTATCTTATGCGCTAATTTACTGCTAATTTTATTACACGAATAAAGGATAATTTCCTTCTAATCATTTAATAAGGTTTTTCTTGTACTAGAGAATAATACAAATTCACATACAAAAGAAAACTGATTATGAAACAGTATTTGTATATTGATTTAGGGACATAGAACTTATAAATTTATTAATGTCAATTTATAATTACGTTATCACCTTGTCTGCTATATGTGGAATCAGATTAACCCCTTAAGGACCAAACTTCTGGAATAAAAGGGAATCATGACAGGTCACACATGTCATGTGTCCTTAAGGGGTTAATGTCGTACACAGATATAAAGCTTTCAGCTTACACTTATGACTACTTATGGTAGTGCCCTAAATAGAAATTAATAGTTATTTTGTATCTTTCTAAATTAAAAGAACACTATAGTGTCAGGAGTACAGATGTTTATTCATAATGCTGTAGTCTTCATGGTTGCTGTTTAGGTGACTGGCCCCCACTTGTACTTACTCTTGCAGCGCTGGTCTGATGGGACCATCAGATAGTAATAGCAGAATTATACTCTATTGCTGCTGATGTGCCTCTAGTAGAGGGTGCCAGAGTGACAGCCAATAGAGGCACTTAAACTCTGCAATATTTAGAGCTACATGATTCAAATGGTGATGGGGGGAAGACATAACACCCAGACCACCTCATGAAGCCCTAGCCATACCTCCCCTGCCTGTGACTCACACTGCCTCCATGGAAAAAAAATTGGTTCATTTTACAGCACAGTGTGTTTAATTTAAAAGTTTTTTTTATCTCCTGTTAATTGAACTTGAGGCTTGAGGCTCTGTAGGCAATTAACAAAGCAGGAGACTACACATTCTAAATTGAACTCCCTGTACAATTAGGGTAGCTTGTGGATTGGAGCCTAAATAATAGAAAAATGAGCAGGTATACTACAGAAGCATGATCTATACACTAAATCCGTATTGTTAAAATGACATTTGTTTTCCATTCTTCAATTGTAGTATACTCTGTACAAAACTTAAAGGAACACACCAAGCACCATAACTATTACAGCTCATTGTCATGTTGCCATTATCGTAAGGAGTCAATTTTGTTTTGAATGCTTTGAGTTCTTACCTAGGGTCTTCCTGGCACCTTTCCCACATCCACTACTAATGTCAGAGGGCAGGAAATTATGTTATCTCTCCTGAGCTAAGCCCTGCAGTGTGGGGCTCGGTTCATTGGCTGAGCGCCATCAGCTGATAGCTGACTCTTTACAGAGAGCTTATGGTGCTTGGAGTGTCCCTTTAATTGTGTAAAACAAGACTTACAACCACTGTGGATCAAATATTGTGTACTCACGCAGGGCTTAAGAACTACTGGTCAGGTGTAGGCATCCTTTGGCACTGCAGATGTTGTGGACCTAATCTCCCCAGATGTTTTACCAGCATTATAACTGAAAGAACAAAGTTGCCATCCCCCGGTCTAGGAGTTTAAACATATTCCATGTTGCTACCTCCAATACCACAGAGAGCTAGAGCTTTCTTTTCCCAACATAAAAAACTGTACAGATGTTACAAAGACTCAATTTGGTGACTTCCATTTTGGATTTAACTTGGATTGGCTGCAAACATTTGTTTTTTTTCAGTAAACAGCAATTTTAGGGAACTGGCTAAGGAGTGTAAATTGTAGGTCAAAATATCCAAATTGGGGAGAGGAGGAGCATTTTAAACTAACATTTGCGATACCATTTTGACAATTGTCTACAATGCCCAATTTAGTAAATAACCCTAAAAGTGGTACTTTTGAAACATGTTCCAAAGCGTGCCTCAAGCTTTAAAATCATACATCCAGTGTCAACAAAAATCATTAGGCCAATGCAAACAGCAGCAGTATCGTGTTAATTGGTTTGTAATTTTCTTTTCTTGTGTCCCTAATAAGCCTGTTAAATTAGTATAGACAGGGTGCTCCCAAAGTCAGTCTTAACCTACAAAAAATAGCAAAAAATCCATATGTACTATCCAAATGTTGTTTTCATACAATTTATTTAGAGTGACATAAATACTTTATCAAAGGTAAACTTAACAGCAAAATAAGCTACGTTATTATTTATCACTTATGAGTGGCTGAACAGCCTAAAAGCCGCTAGCTAGGACTCTTTTAATACATAGCATCTTACTATATATTTTGTTAAAAATCCATTTAGGTCTTTGCATTAAGACTGCCTGTCCGCGTCTGGGGTTCACGCATATCTAAGTGATGTGGGTTTCCACTGTGTGATTTCAATGTCACTAGAATAACTGCCTCCAGCTATTTTTACATCTTTATGCATTAACTCAACATGAATACATAAGAAATATTGCATTGCTAATTCATTTTAAAATGATAAAATTTGTCTATATTATAATATTTAAGCCCCCGGGTTTCTGGAAGCTAAAAATATTTTAATGTCATATTTCCATGTAAATTTTGCCTGGGAAATTTAATACCCTTTTAACATACATTAAATTTTCAGTATTTCACAGACAGTTGGGTGTTTTAACGGATTCGTTTGCTGCGTGTTAGACGGGAAACGGATTGTCTAAAAGCTGTAAATTGAAAAACAAAGTCAATGGTAATGTGAGAAAATGGCTTACTGTCCAGAGAGGTGAACCTTTTGAAGTGATGGCGCGTTTCTCTGTAATTTTACATGGGGAGATTTAATTCATGCTTGTCAAATATATATATATATATATATATAGATATATATACCGTATATATATATATATTTCAACTTTATCCACCAAGTCAAACTGAGTTGTAAAATAAAGCAAGGTAATGACAAAATATATGAATATATTAATGTTACCATGTGAATTTCCAACGTTACAGCACTTGTACAGATGGTTAACTAGGAATCTTCCCAATTCATAGAACAATCTTGTTTTTGTTTTGTTTTGGTATTTCTCTACCTTTCAACATTTGCTTCTGCCAATGTCCCTTTTGTTGACAAATGTCTCTTTCTTGACTGTTGTAGCCTTGCTTTAGAATAGTATAAGCACTTTTGAAGTTTAGCTCACACATGCCAGTAAATCACTGACATTGCTCAGCACTAATGGTATAATCGTGATCCATGTTCCTTTGTAACAGTAAAAGATGTTATGTTCTTTAGTGTCAGATTCAGTTTTATGATACCTTGCACCTAAATATTGTTTGTCAATGTGTGTGCCTTATGTATATAGTATATACTGTTTATATCTTTGTATTTAGATGTTTTTTCTTCTTCAGTGTATTTTAAAATGTTTTCTGTTGTAAACAGTTCTTCTTCTACATATATTGAACTATACATTATGAGTAACCCTGGTAACATAAAAAGATAAATAGCTTGCAGGTAGGGCAGTGGTGTATCCTGGTTTTGTGCTGCCCTAGGCAGGACAAAACTCAGGCGCCCCCCTCCCGCCCGCGCCACCCCCATCCAACCCTTCCCCCCGCCCGCACCACCCCCACCCTTCCCCCGCCCCGCCTTCTACATACACACACACACATTCACTTACAGATACGCATACACTAGCTAACAGAAACACACACACACTTACAGACACACTCACACTCACTAACAGACACACACTCACTAGCAGATACACACACACTCACACTAACAGACACACACACGCACTAACAGACATACACACTAACAGACATACATACACACACACACACTAACAGACATACACACACACTAACAGACATACATACACACACACACACTAACAGACACACACTAACAGACATACACACACACTAACAGACATACACACACACTAACAGACATACACAGACACACTAACAGACATTCACACACACACACACACACTAACAGACATTCACACATACACACACACACACACACACACACACACACACACACACTAACAGACATACACAGACACACACACTAACAGACATACACAGACACACTAACATACATACACACATACACACTAACAGACATTCACACACACACACACACACACACACACTAACAGACATTCACACACACATACACTAACAGACATACACACACACACTAGCAGACACACACACTGACATACACACACACTGACATACACACACACTGACATACACAGACACACTAACAGACATTCACACACACACTAACAGACACACACACACACTAACAGACATACACAGACACACTAACAGACAGACACACACACACTAACAGACATACACACACACACACACACACAAACACACACACACAGACATTCACACACACTAACAGACAGACACACACACTAACAGACATACCCACACACACACTAACACACACACACACATACATTCACACACACACTAACAGACATTCACACACACACACACACACACACACACACTAACAGACATACACAGACACACACACTAACAGACATACACGGACACACTAACAGACATTCACACACACACACACACACACACTAACAGACATTCACACACACATACACTAACAGACATACACACACACACTAACAGACACACACTCTGACATACACACACACTGACATACACAGACACACTAACAGACACACACACACTAACAGACATACACAGACACACAGACAGACAGACACACACACACTAACAGACAGACACACACACTAACAGACATACACACACACACACACTAACACACACACACACAGACATTCACACACACACACTAACACACACACACACACACACACAGACATTCACACACACACACACACACACACACACACTAACATACATTCACACACACTAACAGACATACACACATACTCACTCACATATTTAACACATTTTTTTATTTTATTTTTAATTTACCCCCCCCAGCCTCCTTACCTTTGGGAATGCTGGGGGGGGGTCCTATTTCTCCCTGGTGGTCCAGTGGCTGCAGTGAGGCTGGGAGGCGGAGCCGGAATATGACGTCATATTCCGGCTCCCAGCCTCACTCTGCGGCGCGCGAGGGAGCTGAACAGACAGCTCAGAGGAAGTGCTCCCTCGCCGGCCGCCCGCCCGCCCGCCAGTGCCGCCCAGCAGACCGCCCGCCCAGACGGCATGTCAGTTAGCCGCAAGGCTAACAAGGCATTTGCCCTGGGCGTTTGGGGGCGGCTTTTTTTGCCGCCCCCTGGAAAATGCCGCCCAAGGCAAATGCCTTGTTTGCCTCGCAACAGGGCGACCACATGGTCACAATAGGTGTCCAAGTATCTGCCTACAGGGGGACTGTCTGTGCTGACAGGCAGTCTCCCTGCAACTGTAAAATCTGAAAAAAAATTAAAGTGAAAGTTAATAAAAAAAATTATTATTATATATGTGTATATATATGATATATAGACATATATTATACCTATATAAGATATGTCTATATATCATATATATAATGTCATGCTAAGTGTATTTTTATATTAATATGTACATATATTAATATAAAAATACACTTATAATTAAATTACACATGTATATATATAATATATATAATAACTATATATATTGTATATATATTATTATAAAATACGAATAATAAGTAATTTAAATTAAATTAAAAAAATTAAAAATAATAATAAAAATTAAAAAAAAATTATATATCTATACGAAATGTTATTCTAACTGTATTTTGATATTAATATATATTTATATCAAAATACACTTAGAATGAAATTGTATATATATCTATGTATATATAAATAAATAAAAAGAATGCGAACTATTCATATGTCTATATATAAAATTACATAAATAATGTATATATATTTAAATTCTACGTGCGTATTTATGTAATATTTTTACATAATTAAGTTATTTTATTGATTGCAATTTAAGGGACCTGCCTGCCAACCCAGGCCGAAAGTCCAGAGAATTGAATTTGCTATCACTGTATTTTACCCTGTAACGTTCTACGACACCCTAAAACCTGTACATGGGGGGTACTGTTTTACTCGGGAGACTTCGCTGAACACAAATATTAGTGATTCAAAACAGTAAAACATATCACAGCGATGATATTGTCAGTGAAAGTGACTTTTTTTGCATTTTTCACACACAAACAGCACTTTTACTGATGATATAATTGTTGTGATACATTTTCCAGTTTTGAAACATTAATATTTGTGTTCAGCAAAGTCTCCTGAGTAGAACAGGACCCCCCATGTACAGGTTTTATAGCGTTTTTGAAAGTTACAGGGTCAAATATATGGGTCAAATATTTTTACATTGAAAACGGCCAGGTTGGTTACGTTGCCTTTGAGAGCGTATGGTAGCCCAGGAATGAGAATTACCCCCATGATGGCATACCATTTGCAAAAGAAGAGAACCCAAGGTATTGCAAATGGGGTATGTCCAGTCTTTTTTAGTAACCACTTAGTCACAAACACTGGCCAAAATTAGCGTTCAATTTCGTTTTTTACTTTTTTCACACACAAACAAGCTAACAAGCTTCACACAAGCTAACTTTGGCCAGTGTTTGCGACTAACTGGCTACTAAAAAAGTCTGGACATACCCCATATTGAATACCCTAGGTTCTCTACTTTAAAAAAAAATATGTACATGTGGGGTGTTATTCAGCGATTTATGACAGATAATAGTGTTACAATGTCACTATTGATACATTTTAAAAATGTATGTTTTGAAACCGCAATATCCTACTTGTACTTATAGCCCTATAACATGCAAAAAAATAGCAAAAAGCATGTAAACACTGGGTATTTTTGAACTCAGGACAACATTTTGAATCTATTTAGCAGTTTTTTAGCAGTTTCAAAAAACAATATATAATTTGTATGGGAACAGTAAATGAGAGAGCGGAAAATGACAGCTAAACACAAACACCACAAAAGTGTAAAAAGATGCCTGGTCGCAAATGTACAACATCGCAAAAACAGTCCGGTCCTTAAGGGGTTAAATAGTAAAGTGCTCTGGATAAGAGTGCTATATAAGAACTGTTAAATAACATAAATAAATGTCTCTTCTCTGCTACCAATCCACATATACTAGAGAAGACTCTGGGCTGAATTTATCCTTTCACCTGCGCCAAAGCCAGTTTCCTCAATGTGCCCCCAACTCTTCATATATACACTTATATAACTATAGTATTTGACAGTCATTCATGAGCTGCAAGGGACTCAAGATAATTATGTGCAGAACGTTTGAATACATTACAGAGCTCCACAGCAATAAAACTTACAGTAATGTGCAGGGTGTATGAATGTATCACAGAGCTCCTCTAAATGAGTGTGTGGTTGCAGGGGTCAAGTCCTGGGGAAAAAAGTGTGAGAACTCACCCAAAAATTCCACCCGTCTGCCAAAAAAACAAAAATATATACTCTTGTCACAAGCCCCAGTAGAGAGCAGCATTGGAGCATTGCAGTGGTTACCCGCAGTAACTTTCTGACAACATGGTTTTGTGAGATGGAGAGTATCCAGTGGAGGAGCAGGCAGAGAGTCTCTCAGGATCCCTCTCCTTCTGTACAGGTTTGCTGTGGCCAGAGGATCTTTGGTCTCCCTACGCCTTGGCTATATCAGGGCTTGAGTCCTGCAGGAATGGTGTTCCTGCTGTGAAAACCAGTACAGGAGTGAGATTTTCACCTGTTTATGCAGGACTTGAGTCCTGTTTGGTGGGCTAAATATGATGTGGGTGGGGGGAGGGGTGGGGGGGGGGCAGAATGTGATTTTGTGTGGTGGCTGTTTATGGGGAGGCTGAATATGATGTGGGGGGTTGACTTAATGGAATGTTACTGTTATTATTGGCATTTATATAATGTTAACTTATCTCAGCACTTTACAATATTTTAATGGGACATAGCGCTGGTTGATGCAAACGGGTTCTTTCAAAGATAAAGTAGGCTGTTGCTTTGGGGGGATTGGGGCATCAAGAGCTGCTCAGGGGACTATGGGGTGCGGGTATTGGTGTTTTGGATGCTTCACAAATACAAGACTATCTTCTATTGCTTATATTCCTTTTATACTCTTTCTTCTTTATTTTCTCCCTAACTCGGTTTAATAAACCACGTATTGGCCTGTAGGATTAGGCCAAGGTTGGAATTGCATTTCAAACTGCACAGTTGACCAAGTGTGTGTCACAAAATGCTCTAATGGAAATCCTTTGCAATATTAATAATTGTAAGTACTTGATATTTTTCTTTTCCATTTTTCTTTTCTGTCTGTATGTTGTAACCCTTAAAAAAACAGGGCAATACAATAAAGATTTAACATTACAATATTTTAAAACGGGGAATTTAACAGCAAATGAGATAAGCTCATGTTCCAAATTTTGATAGTAGCAGTAGACTGGTGAGGACCTTGCTAGAACAAATTTACAATCTGGAAGTGTAGTGATGTGTCAGGAGTATGTATTGTGACTTCACCTTCCCCATATATTATATTATTTAATCTAAGTTAATAATTAAACCACCTTCTGGCTTTCTTGGTCTGCTTTCCTGGCAGGTGCAGACCATAGAGAGGGGATCACTATTCTCTGACTATATCCATTTGTATATCCCATGTGTGGCAATATGATGTTTAAAATAACCGTATGAGGAACTGTAGTTGATCTACCCATTTCTTCCTCCATCCAATAGGCTCTGCAATGGGGCTTCTTAAGTGTAGTTTCCAAGATCCATATTAACCAAGGGAGAGCAGTTACATGTTGTACCTCCTATGTGGTGTGGTTGTAGAGTCTGGCATTCCCTCTCCTTCCCCTATCCAATGCACTGTGAGATAAGGCTTTGCAATGGACCAGAGGAGTGACTTTGAATGGATGATGGGCTGGAGGATTACCAATCCTCTTAGTTTGTGTAACCTCTAAGTATCACGCCATGTTGATGGTGAATTTAACTAGTGGCATATTTGCCATCCCTGACACTGAGGCACAACACCTGTGCCAGGGAAATGTTATATCTTGTGTTTTCATACATTTCTGGCAACACAGAATGTCCATGAAATTCCTTTATCAGTAACTGTAAGTGTCTTATTGTAAGAGAACTACACATTTAAAAAAAAAAAAATCTAGGATATAAATCTAAGGTGGCAATCTCCTCAATGAAGATGTGTCTGATATTCAAGTCATAATTACAGTATAGATAGATATAGATTATAGATGTGTATAGCATGATTAAATGAAAATAATATCCATGGTGCATGAATGCAATGGTACGAGATCAATAGAACATTAGAACATGTCTGTGCACTGTCATTATTGTGTTGAATTGAACTGTAGTAAAGCAAGAACCAGAGTAGTCAATGCTGGTTCACTAACTCAGTAAAGGGAGCAGGTGCTGAACTCCCTGTAGATTTGCATTTAAAGTCTCTCTGCTAACCAGCTGTTGCAAGTGTATGGGTATGAAGCAGGTCATCATACAGCCTGGAGGTCTCAGCATCTGCTGCCCCAACCCTGGCTGCGAGATGTCTACATACATCATGAAGCAAACAGGGAACTGACCTCATAAAGCTTTAACCCTATAATTTAAAACAAAGTTTTAAAGATTTAACAATGTAGTTTTATTTACATAAATGTGATCTATCTGAAGAGGCATGCTATGTATATTTAGGAAAGAATGAATATACAAATATGACAAACTGCTTTTTAATATAAAGCTAAAATTGAGCTTTATTGGTACCTCATTAAAATGATTCATCCACTTATTTTTGTTCTTTCACAAATTTTTGATCATCCTTAAGACTAAAAATTTGGGAACCGCTATGTGTCTTTATTCCCTCATTACATTATCAAATTACATTTACAAAATCCTAAAACAATTTACACTAAATTACAATTGCATTTTAGAGGCATAACTACCCAACTGTCCAATTCTGCAGAAAATTCATAAACAAAATGCAATGTTACTATATCATGGCTGGACTTGCTTAGGAAAACTTCTAACCTCACCAGTTCTTGCATGAGTTGTAGCAACTTAAATGAGTTGTTGCATATGAAACAACAAAAATGATAGAAAAATAATAGTGCACTGGGAAAATGAGAAGAAAGGGGTGCACTTTTAGACTTTCTGGAGCTATAATGTAGCTCATTCCTGTGTGCTTGAGGATATGGATGTAGCTCTTGCTTCAGAAACAGTGGATCCTTATAGAATGTGGCAGAAGGGCACATAAAAATGGAAGGGAAACACAATGGGACAACATAATGTAATATTTACAGTAATAGGATGTTTGATGAAAAGATAGATATTAATGCACTCACGTTATATGGAGCCCTAGAGTGGCTCCTAGAATCCCCACTCCTGTATACGTGGGAGGTACAGGTCCTCTCTGTGTTGATATAGAACAAAAAAGGAGAACTATATAGTGCATAATGTTGCTTAGCTATGTAGGCATAAATTAAAACTTACATTAAGTAGAGCAACTATGGTTTGCTCTGTCCTTACGGCCTAGGAGATATATTCCCCACCAAGGAAACTGAATCTAGAAAGCAATTAGGAGCACAGGAAGGTCCAGGATAAAAAAGTGCATTTATTGTTATTTGTAATAAAAAAAAACAAAAAACACAGCAATAAGCAATGTGACAGAGTGTTGGGATGGTGGTCAGGGGTGTATATCTGGCACCCAGACTTTTACGCAGCCACTATCCTGATATGTGGGTAAGCACATGCAGCCCCAGGGAAAGTTAAGTTGAAATGTAGTTAAGTTGTTATTTGGGTCCCTGGGGTGGAGTATTCGGAAGAGCAGGGTGGGCCGATTCTCCACCCACTGCCAGAGTGGCTGTGCATGAGTCCAGCCCAGGTATTCTGAGGAGTTCTGGCTCACTGCCTAACGAGGTCATTAGCCTCACCTGTAGGGGCTGTGAGCAGCTCTATAACTGCAGTTAAAGCAGGTGGGGGGAGGAAAAGTGTTTTGAGGAGAGAGAAGGTTTTGCTGCTTGTTGTGTCCTGTTATATCCTGTTGTATCCTGTCGTATCCGGTGACTTCTTACCTACAGAAAATAAACAGGCCAGAGGCCTTTGAAACTGAACTTTGTCTTGGCCTGGCTTCCTTAACCTAGAGGGCTGTGCAGTTGCCAAAAGATCCGGGACAAACAAACACAGGGAAGTAAGTTTGTCAAAGCAATAAAATAATAAAAACAATTTAAATAGTAAAACACTAAAGCATTATGACAAAAATAGGCTTTATATGAATCACGTTGATAAAGCCTAGTTTTTTGGTGAAATGCATTATTGTTTTACTGTTTCAATTGTTTCTTCTCGCTGACATGCTGTGGCCCACAGATTTAATTGTAAAACCTTGTTTCCTGTGTTCTTGTAATCTTGTCCCTGTTGACCACAGTATGTTGGGCAAATGACAAGGTACCTAAAAAGAAATGTTTGGAACACTGTGAATCTATCAATAATAGAAATTCCAAAACATCTGTATCTTTACATTTTAGGGAATGGCATGATAGTGACCCTAAGGGGTCTCAAAGTTATTGGTTTACAATGGATCCCTCCTGATGTAGATATCCAATCGAAAGTAGAAGAACCGAAGCACATTGGATACACATTTTGCGTACAATGACACCAGGAGGTCTAAAAGAGAATATAAATTGACTTAACCCCTTAACGCCGTTACGACGTTCCATGCCGTCGCGCTTTAAATGGGCTTTAAAGCCGTTGCGACGGCATGGAACGGCTTGCAGCCCCAGGAGGAGAGGTGTACTTACCTCCGCCGCGATCCTCTTCTGGGGGGCTGCCTGTCAGCCCAGGCAGCCCCCTTCCGGCAAATGAGGCCCCCGGGGGCCATGTGATCGCTCTCAAAGAGCGATCACATGGCCCCCTATAGCTGGCTGTGGATCTGCCAGCAGGGGGACTGTTTGAAATATCAGACAGTCCCCCTGCTGGTGGGAAGTATAAAAAAATATATATTAGACATGTGTAAAAATAAATTAAATATATTTTTATATATATATAATATGTATATATATTATATATATATAATATATATACATATTATATATATGTAACGTCATACAAAGTGTATTTTAATATTAATATAAGTATATATATTAATATTAAAATACACTTAGAATGACGTTACATATATATAATATGTATATATATTATATATATAATAGATGTACATATATATATTATATATAAATACGTATAATTAAAATAATAAATAAATAAAATAATAAAATAAATAAAATATTGAAACAAAATTTAATATAAATTATATATGAATATGTAATTTCATTCTAACTCTATTTTGTTATTAATATATATATCGGTAACAAAATACACTTAGAATGACATTCTATATATATCTATCTATATATAAAATACAAATAACGCAAATATATATATATAGATTATTATTATTATTATTATTGCCATTTATATAGCGCCAACAGATTCCGTAGCGCTTTACAATATTTTGAGAGGGGGGGATGTAACAATAAATAAGACAATTACAAGAAAACTTACAGGAATAATAGGTTGAAGAGGACCCTGCTCAAATGAGCTTACAGTCTATAGGAGGTGGGGTATTAGAAACATTAGGATAGGAAATATCAAGTAGGAGTGAAGCAGAGCTGGAGGAGAGAGCAAAGCACTATCCCATAGGAGAGCAAGAGACAGGTATGTAAGGGAGAGATTACTCTGGGAGGCCATACGCTTTCCTGAAGAGATGGGTTTTAAGGCCCTTCTTAAATGATTGAAGACTAGGGGAGAGTCTGATGGCAGTAGGCAAGTTATTCCATAGGAGAGGAGCCGCCCGTGAGAGGTCCTGCAAGCGTGAGTTGGCCGTACGGGTGCGAGCAGCGGTCAGGAGGTGGTCGCGGGCAGAGCGGAGGGTACGAGGAGGGGCATACCTCTGGATCAGTGAAGAGATATAAGAGGGGCTGGAATTGTTCAGTGCTTTAAATGTATGGGTTAGCACTTTGAATTGACTCCTATAGGATACAGGGAGCCAATGTAAGGACTGGCAGAGGGGCGAGGTGTAAGAGGACCGACTGGATAGGAAAATCAGTCTAGCTGCAGCATTCATTACAGACTGTAGCGGGGCAGTACGGCTTTTGGGGAGACCAATCAGGAGAGGGTTACAGTAATCCATGCGGGAAATTACTAGAGCATGGACAAGCTCCTTGGTAGCATCTTGCGTAAGAAAGGGGCGGATGCGGGCTATGTTTTTGAGTTGGAAATACATATAATTACATAAAAGACTACATTAGTATACACGTATAATTTAAATACCTATAAATGCATATATATTAAAATTCTATGTGTATATATAAATAATCTTTTAACGTAATTATGTGATTAGATTAATTAAAATTTGATTGACATGCCTGACAACACAGGGAGAAAGTGCAGAGAGTTTAATTCGCAAGCACTATATTTGACCCTGTAACTCTCCAAGACACCATGAAACCTGTACATAGGGGGTACTGTTTTACTCGGGAGACTTCGCTGAACTCAAATATTAGTGTTTCAAACTGGTAAATTGTATTACAACGATGATATTTTAAGTAAAAGTGACGGTTTTCGCATTTTTTACAAGCGAACGGCACTTTTATGGTCTATATTATTGTTGTAATATGTTTTACTGTTTTAAAACACTAATATTTGTGTTTAGTGAAGTCTCCCGAGAATAACAGTACCCCCCATGTACAGGTTTCATGGTGTTTTGGAAAGTTAGAGAGTTACATAGAAGGCTTGCATTTCATTTTTTTCACATTGAAATTTGCCAGATTGGTTATGTTGCCTTTGAGAGCGTATGGTAGCCCAGGAATGAGAATTACCCCAATGATGGCATACCATTTGCAAAAGTAGACAACCCGAGGTATTGCAAGTGGGGTATGTCCAGTCTTTCTTAGTAGCCACTTAGTCACAAACACTGGCCAAATATTTGTTTTTTGCTTTTTTCACACAAAAACAAATATGAACGCTAACTTTGGCCAGTGTTTGTGACTAAGTGGCTACTAAAAAAGACTAAACATACCCCACTTTCAATACCTTGGCTTGTCTACTTTTTCAAATGGTATGCCATTATGGGGGTAATTCTCATTCCTGGGCTACCACACCGTCTCAAAGGTAACATTACTAATCTGGAAAATTTCAATTTGAAAATGGAATGTTCTATATTTGACCCTGTGACTTTCCAAAACAACATAAAACCTGTTAATGGGGGGTACTGTTGTACTCGTGAGACATCGCTGATTACAAATATGTGCATTTTTTTGCAGTAAAACCTAACAGTGTTATGACATTCACAGTTAAAATGTCAGACGGAAATGCAAATTAAAAAAAATAAATCTTATTTTCTCACATTTTTTTAAATTTTATTCATAATAAATTATGTTCCATATATGAATAGTTAATGATAGATTAAAGCCCTGTTTCTCCTGAACAAAATGATATATAATAAGTGTGGGTGCATATAATTTGAAAGAGGGGAACTACGGGTGAACAGACATGTAGCGCAAATTCCAGTTTTTGTTTACGTTTTGTTTTGATCAGAACGTGCACTATTGACTCCATCCTGAAGGGGTTAATATGCAATATGTTGTTTACACCTGCTAGTATGCTTACTAATGCAAGGAGCATATATAATAAAGTGGGGGAACTAGAGGCAATAAAATACACTAAACAATATGATATAATATGCATAACAGAGACATGGTAGTATGAGACACATGACTGGACAGTTAACTTAGATAGGTACACGTTATTTAGGAAGGATAGGAAAAACAAGAATGGTGGTGGGGTATGTGTGTATGTCAATCATGAGTTAAAGTAAAATCTTAGTCATATAGAGTGTGACAAGGAAAATGTGGAAGCTTTATGGGTAGATATCTGCTTGGGGCAAACAAAGGGACATCAACTGCTAGATCAAATTGGGAAAGCTGCAAATCTGGGTAACACTTTAATTATTGGAGATTTTAATTACCCGGACATAAATTGGGATAGAGTGGCTAAAACTTCCGCAAGGGGAATCAAGTTTTTGAATGTATTAAATGACACCTTCACACCACACCTTTGCACCAACTAGAAAGGATGCCTGTCTGGATCTCGTTATAACAAACAATGTTGATCTTTTGACCAACATTCAAGTAGGGGAGCATTTGGGAAATAGTGATCACAATATGGTAATTTTTAAAATAAACTCTAAAAAACAAAAGCACATGGGGTATACTAAAACGTATACTTTAAAAAAAAAAAAGCCAATTTCAATAAGATTAGGGCAGCTCTACAACATATCGACTGGCATAAATTCCTTGGTAAAAAAGAACTCTGGGGATAAATGGTCTTCAAACAAATATTAGAAAGGTTAATTTCTCAGAATGTACCATTGGGTAATAAATATAAAGAAAAAAACAAATTGAAACCAATGTGGCTTAGTACAGAAGTAAAACGAGATTAGAAAAGGGCATTTAAATTAGACAAATCAGAGGCATCCTAAATAAGATATAAGGAAGCCAATATTGCTTGCAAAAAGGCAATGGAAGTGGCTAAACTAGAAAATGAAAAATGGATAGCCAAAGAATGCAAATAAGTGAACCTCTGTATTTAATCTTTCAAGATTCTTTTGTTTCACGTATTGTACCAGAGGATTGGAGGAAGGCAGATGTCGTTCCTATATTTAAAAAGGGTTAAAAATCCTTGCCTGGAAATTATAGACCTGTGAGCTTAACTTCTGTGACTGGGAAAATATTTGAAGGGCTATTAAGCGATAATGTTCAGGAATTCATTGGGGAGAACTTTGTTATTAGCAATAATCAGCATGGTTTTATGAAACATAGGTCATGCCAAACTAACCTGATTGCATTCTACGAAGATGTAAGTAGAAGTATAGATAAGGGTGTTGCTATGGATGTGATCTACTTGGATTTTGCCAAGGCATTTGATACGGTTCCTCACAATAGGTCAGTCTAAACTAAAAGAAATTGGTCTAGATAATTATTATTTTTCTTGGGTTGAACATTGGCTTAAGGATAGAGTGCAATGAGTTGTCATTAATGGTAAATGTTCAAGCTTGACAAAAGTGGTAAGTGGTGTCCCTCAGGGTTCTGTTTTAGAAACGCTTCTATTTAACATATTTATAAATGATCTTGAAATGGGCATTGAAAGCCATGTATCAGTGTTTGCAGATGACACAAAACTTTGTAAAGTAATAACATGTGAGCAGGATATTGCTTTGCTGCAGAGGGATTTAGATAGATTGGGGGACTGGGCACTAAAATGGCAGATGAAATTTAACGTAGAAAAATGCGAAGTTATGCACTTCGGGGTTAAGAATGCACAAGCAATTTACACCCTAAATGGTAGTGAACTAGGGATAACCACACACGAGAAGAATTTGGGAATTGTTATAGACAACAAATTAGGTAGCAATATGCAATGTCAATCTGCCGTTGCTAAGGCCAGAAGGTTTTGTCATGCATAAATTCTCGAGATGAAAGTATAATTTTGCCTCTTTATAAATCGCTGGTAAGACCACACCTTGAATATGCTGTGCAATTTTGGGCACCTGTTCTAAAGAAGGATATCATGGCACTAGAAAAAGTGCAGAGACGAACTACAAAATTGACAAAAGGAATGCAGCATTTTAGTTATGAAGAAAGGTTAACAAATGTGAATCTCTTTAGTTTGGAAAAACGGCGCCTCAGAGGGCATATGATAACATTATACAAATATATTTGGGGCAGTACAAACCATTATGTAAAAATCTTTTCATAAACGGGGCTATATATAGGACACAAGGTCACGCATTTAGGCTGGAAGAAAAGAGATTTAGTCTAAGGCAAATGAAAGGTTTTTTTTTTTTACAGTAAGAACTATGAGGTTATGTAATTCTCTGCCTGACGAGGTGGTTTTATCAGAGTCCATACAGATGTTTAAACAGCAATTGGATAAATACTTGCAAAAACATATCATACAGGGATATAATTTCTAATTAGTGGGATAATAGCTGCTTGATCCAAGGAGATATCTGACTGCCATTTTGGGGTCAAGAAGGAATTCTTTCCTAGTTTGTTGCAAAATTGGAAGCGCTTCAGATTGTTTTTTTTGCCTTCTTTTGGTTTAACAGCAAAAACATATGTGAGGAAGGCTGAACTTCCTGTAGCTTTCTGGAGAGGTTTAGATTTTTAAAGGGACACTATAGTCACCAGAACAACTACAGCTTAATGTAGTTGCTCTGGTGAGTATAATAGCGCCCTTCAGGCATTTTCATGTAAACACTGCTTTTTCAGAGAAAAGGCAGTGTTTACATTGTCTCTAGGGACACCTCTAAGTGGCCACTCCTTAGATGGCTACTGGAGGGGCTTCCTGGCTCAGGGCTGCACAATAAGCAGCCATGCCGTTCAGCGTCCCTACGTTCTGCATGGGGACACTGAATTTTCCTCAGAGATGCATTGATTCAATTCATCTCTATGAGGAGGTCCTGATTAGCCAAAACGGCATTTTCCCCATGCCCATTTTAGCCAATCCAATGCTTTCCCAAAGGGAAAGCATTGGATTGACCAAAAATCGTCCATTTTGATGATGTCATAAAGGGGGCGGAGCCAGCACCGGGGGACCCACGCGGTGCTGGAAATAAGGTGAGTTTTAAACTTTTATAGGGTGGCTAAGGGGGAGGGGGCAAGCCACCTAAATGGTGGGTTAAACACTATAGGGTCAGGAATACATGCTTGTTTTCCTGACCCTATAGTTATCCTTTAATAAGGGGTTCTTTTGATTAATTTTTTTTCTGCTCCCATCTAGATTTGAGATCTTCTCAGAGACGTGTAGATTATTTTCTCAAGTATAATTCTTTTTTTAAGAATTCTTTATTTTTGATGTGCATATAAGTAAGTTATGACATTAAACATACAATTTAGCATATAGCATTTAAGCATGTGAAAAAGCACATTTTGTTTTAAATTGTGGAACAAACTAGGCTGGCACGTCTCATTAGAGATCTTTGCCAGAAGCTCAAGGAAGCAAGGTGTATGGTTAGAGTTAGGACCCACCTGGGGGGGTCTGCCTTGACGTTGGCAGGTGGGCTTATCCTTGGCCGCCCAGCGATTTCCATGAGGTGTGATCTTGCGGGCCAACTGTTGTATTCCACAAGCTTTGACCCTCACGATCACCCAAAGAGGAGACACTGAGGATTTTGGGCGTTGGTCACTGTGTTCAGCTGACGTTCTTCCTCAGGTAGGGTCGCTGCTTTGCGTTACGGCTATTAGTGTCACGTGGTCCTGAAGGTTTCCTCAAGCCGCAGTAAACAGGTATCTATTATGCTCTGTTGTGTCCTGCTTTTCATGCCTGGCTCTAACGTGTCTAGAAGGATTGGAGCCGCCATCTTGGCTCGTACAGGCCTGCATTGGTAGTGGCTGGAATCGGGAGGTGGGTGCAGTTAGGGCTGTATATAGTTGCCCAGTGGGGACCGGGATTAACCCCTCCGGTCCAGAGGGGGTGACGAAGGAGTGGGAGGTCACCAGGGCCACGCTGTGAACTGTCGAGCAAGGAGAGCGGCCGTCTCCCTCCAGCTCGAGTCCCAGTAGGCCGCAGTTAGTCTGCTCCGGTTCCCGGAGGTTGGGTTTTTCGAGTAAGTTCTCGATTGAGTCCACTTGGTACCCTGGACGTGGGTGGTGCACCTTGGTAGGTATATCAGCTCAAAAGTCAGGGTATTTGTCCAGGACAAATAGCTGAATTAGCAGAAGCTTGTTTCATGCGTCTAGTCAGCTCCACGTTCAGGCTCCGCCCCCACTCAAGTATAATTTGTATACCATGGTTCTATATGATAAATAGGGATTTAATATATTTCACTAAGAAAGAGCCATTGATTTTATTATTATGTTCTTACAAACTTGTAGATGTTTGTGTATGCTTTGTAATAAAAAAAAATGTGGGTAGGACAACCCCCTATTGTGTTGAAGTGTCCTATTAATCATATAGGTAACTAATACTCCAGATTTGTGCCTCTAAATTGGAGACTTGAGAAAGTCATGATCAACGAAACGCGTAAAAACTTGGCAGTGAAGTACTCTGAGAGCACTTTTCTTCATGTGTGGAGTGCAGTTGTGCTTGGGGAAGCTGCAGCTATTCTTTGCACAGAAAGTGCAGAATTAATTTTTGGGAAAAGGTGTCTCCACTTATCATAATACCAGCATCTGCAGTTACCGGCAAGTCTATTTCAGTTGTTGTAAGAGTATTCTATATAATTTGTGTTGTATTTAATTATTGTTTAGATTTAGATTTAGATTTGCATTGATTTTTGTGACATCAGCCAGTGTTTTAAAGTTTTTTTTTTTAATTCTGGGGATATTTTATTATGGTTTTTTTTTCGTTGGGGTCGATATATCTAATATTTAAGCTTGTACAAATTTCCCAAAAATTCATCAATCCAACACTTTTCAGTAGTCGACAATCCAGTCCAAGCCCAAAGGAAGACTCCCTCTTTTTATAAAATAGGAACCTACTTCAAAAACAAACCAATACATCATAAACTATTGCTTTATTATGTGTTTGTGTGTGTGTGTGCATTTTTTTTCAATATGCAACACATAAAAGTACAATATATTGATTTCTGTGCTGTTTCTGAATAAAAGCAATTTGGCTGGAGGTGTTGATGCATCTGACATAATAATTCTTCATAAATTCAATACCAAGCTTAATTTTCTCTTTCAAATTAAGAAAAAACCTATAGGCTTTGATTGCTCTTTACATCATATATGAAGCACTTGACTGAAGTGTAGTCAATTCTGCCTTCCTTAAGTGCTTAACCTATCCCAAACCATAAATATAAATGTCGGAAGTGTGAATTAGGTTCTAATGAACTGAGCATCTATTGAACATTAGACTAAACATATACTGAAATATTGGAAATATTAATTGTACATTAACCTTGCAACAATATTTATAAACTTATAGTGAGATATCTGAAAACAAAGTCTCAAAAAGCAGGAAACATTTTTTGCTGCAATCTAAAATAGAGACCTGTATCAAAGTGTGACAAGAGCAGTGTATTGCTATACAGCTAGAGAACTATTCTCAAATTATACATGGATAAACTTAGACAATAGGAACAACAAATTCACATCTTGAGAAAACCAGGGGTCCTGAAGTCAGTTTACCTGGTGCCACTGGCCAGAACTCTGTTTTCCATGGTGACATCAAATGCATATAAACACCCCCCCCCCCCCCCCCCCCCCCCCCCCCCCCACTGCAGAATACCAGAACTGAGGCTGGCAGGAAAAGACAGCATAGACAACATTGTTTTCTAGCTGGTCAACCTCCTCAAGCACCACAGATTAGGATGCGGTCATGGCCCTGATGCTGACCAAGTGTCAGGATTATAGTTGATCCAGCACACAGAATAGTATCACACCTGGACTATGCATAACGTCTAACCGGACCTTAAAATGGGCAGACTTGAGGGGGCCGAGACAGACGCACACCGAGAACGCTCCGTACAATTATACTCACCAAACGGAGATTTCCACCGTTCCGGACCCAGCAAATTAACCCCAAAGGCACCAGCTTGACACCTGAAATAATTGGGAAAAGTTAAAGAAACATCGAGCGGACCCGGGCTCGGGCACCCGCGATATCGGAGATTACCTCCGCACAACCTCGCTGCCAGATACAACCAAGATGGCGCCGGCTGAGGCCTACACGCCAACATCGTCGGACGACGACAGCGCTGCTGCTGACTCTCTCCCCCCTTCCCGGCCACGTTCAGGACCACAAACAGCCACTGAACTGGCAGAGTCTGCACCATCAACTAAAGCAGACATCAGGGCTCTAATGGCGGAAATAAAAATGATGTTTAATGGGGACATGGCGGTGACAAAACTAACCGATAAGGTGCAGGCGGTAGAAGACGGCATGGAGGGCACCAAACTGGCCCAATCAGCCACAGACGCCGCTATAGGCGCGCTACAAAAACAGTATGCAGATCAACAAGCGCAAATAGCCACCATGGAGGACAGAGCCAGAGTCCACAATCTCAGAATCCGGGGGGTACCAGAGGCGATCACAGGGGCGGAACTCCCCCACTACTGCCGGAGGTTGATCGCTACACTGCTCATGCCCAAACAGGTAAAGCAGGTGGCGGTGGACTCCTGCTTCCGTCTTAACAAGGCTTCCAATGCCGCTCACGAAGCGCCCAGAGACACCCTGCTAAAACTGACCCGTGACTCCGACTGCGGAGCAATAATGGGGGCGGTGAGAGGCTCATCTACAGTGTCGTTTGAGGGGGCACAGCTGATTTTCTTCCGGGATTTCTCTAGACACACACTTATCTGGCGACGTTCATTTAAGCCAATAACCCAGCTATTGCAGAAGCACTCCATCCCATACAAATGGGGACTACGCCGAATCTTGGTCGAGAAAGCTGTCAAGCTGCACACACTGACATGCCTCTCAGAAGCACCTACCTTTCTCCAATACCTAGGCATACCAGCGGAGCAAGCATTACAAACAGACCGCCCAACATGGACAGTCGCAGGGATCACCCCTTTCGTACCCAGAAGGGGGAGACGGGAGACGAACGCCTCACTCACCTGAGAGCAGGACTTACAGATACCCATGTTGGCAGTCCACACTGTTGGTGGATCGCAAAACTACCTGTGGCCAATAACGCTGATTTTATCCCCATACCCCTTCCCAATGACTAAACTGGCTCCATAAGCTGATGGACTAGCCCCTGAGTTCCGTTATATTCCCCCCCACACACAACGCGCAATGGACTAGAGTTCATTATACCCTCCTTTAAGCACACCTTTGCATGCACGGCCCACTCCCAAGGCCTTCCACCCAAACTATAGTGTACCAGGCAAAGTGTTACCACCCATGAAGGCTAGCAAGCTAACTTTATACCTCACAGAATGCCTCAGTGAAGCCACTGACTTTAATGCGTTACCGCATTAAAGAGGCACTACAAGACCTAAGGCCAGATCCGTAGATAGAAGTAGACTACCACACCGCTCCAAGTCCAAATTAGGGAATCCTAGTTACTAATACCAAAAAAAAAGAGTGGAATAACGCAAAGAGACCCTGAGTAACCCGCTAATGTACCATGCTTGTAGTTGACATGTTTTGATGTGTTTCATGTGTCATGCTTTTTTACAGCGATCGCTCGCAAAAAATAAAGAATAATAAAAAAATAAAAAAAATGGCCAGACTTAACGTACCTGAGAATAGTCAAAATAATTGCCGAGGTCAGGGACACAGAAAGAGACACAACCATGAGGAAAGCCAAAAGTCAATGATACCAGAAATCAGGGAAGTCAAAACGAAGCCAAAGTCAAATACCAGAAAAAAAGCAATCTCTCGGATAACCAGCTAGTGGAAACCACGACAGGGCACTAACAAAAAGGTCATTTGGGTTTAAATAACCCTCCTTAGGCTGTAATTGGCTGCCTCTGACCTCTGACCCCAAAACATGCGTGCGCATCTATGACGTGACGTCGCACGCACGTTGGCGCAATCTTTGATGTGGGTGGAGGTAAGTCTCCTATTAAAACCGGAACTGCAGCGGGCGGCGTCTCTAGGAATGCCGTACTCGCTGGGGACCGGAATAGAAGGAGGTCGGGCAGCGGTTTGCTGATTTTTCTGTCGGCGTAGCCGCTATGTTTCAGTGTGGCCACGCCAGCAGAATCGCAGGGAGCCGTGACACAAAGCCACCAGTAATCAGAGACATAGAGAGGTATGCCCAGGTCTTGGACATAAACCTCTAATCTGAGACCTGAAGCCTTACTGCTTTCGGTTTAGGTCTTGTCTCAGCTGGTTAACAATGGCAAATCTTGATTGACCAGATTTGCTAGTATGTTTCATAAGGGGTTACTCCAACCAAAAAAAAACTGTATTTTAATAAAACACTGTTTTATTCAGCATAACCTTCACTGACATGGTCCTCTCCCCCAAAGAAAACTAAAGAGAAATTTTGGTCCAGTGCCTATGCCAGGTTCTCCTTGCAGCCCTAATATCCTTCAGTAACATCACTACTACTACTACTGAGAGGATGACTTGGGTTGCATAGATGTAGGTGCCTGTCCGCCATTGGTGGTTTGTTGCCAGCATGCTGTTCACACTGACTTTAGATGCCAAAACGTTGTAGAATTAAAATTAGACAGGAACTTTCATTCTGGACTGGCTAGTAATACAGTCAGAGTTGGAGTATCAACTCCATCAGCTGTGTGCTTTAACTCTGCATGTACAGCATTTCAAGTGTAAATGCTTCACATACAGACTTCATGCACCATGACCACTTCAAATCACTGAAATGTTTATGGTGCTTGGAGTAACTCTTTAAAGTTGGTGAAATTCTCAAATTGTTTTTAAATTCTGCAGAGTCGGAAAACATGAAGAATTCTATCACATTTAATTTGTGAAAAGGACTGTGTATATATATGTAACACCTGAAAATTGTATGTACTACAGTTTCCCTTTAATAGTGAGGGGGTACCAATAAACTTAATACTTATCATCATATGTCTTCTATCTCCTTAAAACGTCTTGTTTTCACTTCCAAAAGGCCAAAAAAAAACAAAAAACCACAAACACAAAAAAAATATAAATAAAACGGATTGCTAAAAAAGTCAGAAGACAAAGCAACACAATAAAAATAAGCCATCTTCACCCGCAAGCTTGCATAGCGGAAAATTTCCTGAGTGCAACGAGCAAGGGACTGCAACAAAATTAAGCAAAGGCAGCTGTCTCACAAACCTTTGCTAGACTCCTGTTTTTTTTTTTTTTTTTTTTTTTAATTCTTTATTTTTGTTAGTGCATGATATAACATTTTGGCTTTCTGAACCACAACAGTTGCAGTAAGCCATTGGATAACAGTACATAACATGTTATAAAGATAGCAGTGCACATTTTTTAAAAAAGTGAACTATAAATGGAAATAAGCAAAATTGTCAGACATTTTAAATGGTGAGTAATGACAATGCATAGGATAAAATAAATGTTGACTAGATATATATATATATCTTATGAAGTATTAACATCATTGTAAGCACGGAAAGCTCGAATCTTTCTAAACGTTATACACATTGAAAAACATTTTCAGTTCGTATTTCTGGTTATACGTCTAATTATGTTGTCACAAGTTAGGATAGATAATATGTACTCTTAATGACCTCAAGTGTGTAAAATGCAATAGTATTAAGGTCGGTCATGATAGACTAATCATGGCTTGTAGGTGGGCACAGTACGATGCCTACGGCTATCTGATAAGGGCTATAGGCCTGCTTTCAACTGGGGGCCACATACATCTCTTGTGGCCATTGGTATGTTGTCTTCTTAAATTAAATTACATTAAATTATATTGCAGATTAAGCTTATTTACAGCAAAGCAAACATAGTGTGGCGTCTAGGAGGACCTGTCTCGGGTAGTGGTTCCTATATTTAGCAGTCTGGCTGCAGTGACATCGGAAAGACTGCTCTGCGTGCCTGTAGTTACGGGTTTAAAAAATAAAAATTTGATGTATAAAGCGTTACCCTGTAGTGCGGGTGATCCCACCAGTTTGAGGCTTGCCCTCGCTATGTGGAATATCCATGGTGTGATTGTCGGCTTGAGCCCGGCTATGTTCAGCGGGCGTGAGAACGTGTGCCTTGGTGTGCTATTTGGGGGGTACTGGGCATCTCAATGTGTGTTGCTACGTGTTCTGTCCCCCCCCCCCTTTGCATCTGCATGACCAACATCATATATAATGCTAGATATACATATATGAGTAACAAACGAAAAAGGGAATGTAAAGGAAAAAACAGGAAAAAACAGCAGCCATCGTTTAGAGCAATCGATAAGTGATGAACAGTATACTAAAACAGTAAGGGGCAGTTATGTGTTGCCTTTATAGCTAGTCTGTCTCTTTGCAAAGTTTACTTTGTTCACATTTAACAGCTTGGCGGGTGAGTCTTCAGGGGTAAGGGCCTCGGACAAAAGAGTCAAGTCCCAGTGGGCCACAAGGTAGGTACCAGAGTTCTCATGCTGTCCGTGCGATACCTGTGCGGGATGCGGGGCCCCTCTCTTATTCACGGGGGTTGTTCTCCGTCTGTCGGACCATTCTGTGGCAAGTTGTGAGCTCTGTTCTGGGTCACCCTTCTCGGTATCAGGGTCTTAGCGTTGGCCGCTTCGGCTGTTCCCTGTGTTGGCAGCGCTGCAGGCGGTAGCTGTAACGTGTGGAGGAGCTTTTCAGGGTCTTCCCCTGCAGACAGGATCAGCACTGTGTCTTCGTGGGGCACTACTAGGGTTCCAGATGCTCCCCACCTGTATCTGATATTATGGTCTCGTAGTGTTCTGGTGACCGGCTGGAACCGGCGCCGTTCTGCCAGTATTGCGAAAGGTAGGTCTTCAAATATTTTAATCTGGCAGTTGTCCACGGTCACTGAGGCTTGGCTTCTGGATCGGGTGAGGATGGCCGTCTTGACCGCGATGTCTCTCGTCACCACTATTGTATCTCGTGGTGCGTCAGCAGGGGCGGTGGGAGCTTTCCGCACCCTGAATGCTGTTATCAGTGGAGGTGCTTTGTTGTCCCCCCGCACGCCCAGAGCCCTGGCGACCTTATCAGTGAAGTCCATTAGGGCCTCCGGGTTCACAGTCTCCGGAATCCCTCGCATCCGCACGTTTCTCTTGCGGTGCCGGGCCTCGAGAGCGGTGACTGTCCTGGTCAGGCTTCGGAGCTGTTGGGCCATAGTTTCCAGCTGTGCTTGGGTCCCAAGTTGCCGGCTGTCCCTGTCTCCCTCTCTTGTTTCTACTTCATCCACACGGCGACTTAGTGCGCCGACCTCCGCCTGCACTCCAGTTAGGTCTGTCTTCCACACTGCTCGGAGGTCCAGTAACAGCCTCTTAATGTCCCCTTTAGTGGCTGGGGTTGTGTCGGCGTCCGAGTCCGCCCTGCAGTGCACTCCGCTATTCGCCTGTGAGGCCACGGATCCATCTTCCCCCTCGGAGCCCTCCGAAGTGCTGGAGTCTCGTGGTCTGCTGGGGGCCATCTTGGATTGGGCCTGAGGCCTCTGTCCGTCGAAGGATCTTCGGATGTCAGGTTGGTAAAGGCTTTCTGAGTAGGCTGATTTTCTGTTTTTGCGCCCCATCTCGATTGTGGAGGTAGTAGGCACAATTTGGCTCTTGTTTTTGGCCGGTTTCGTGGCTTTTTGTCTGTGAATATAGTCTATGGAGCCGGAGCTCTGCATACATGCGTCTGGTCAGTTGCTCCGCTCGCTAGACTCCTGTTTTAATAGCATTCTTACCATTTCCCGGATATTTTCTGTACCGCCTAACTATACCAAGTGGAAACAAATGTCATTTCAGCATGGTTCCAAAATGTTTTGGTGCATACTAAGCTTTTTTAATCTAAACAGGAAGTTTGCTATGTCCCTAGTACCATTATAATACTGATTTCTCTCAACTGAATATCAAAAGGTTACTTCATTTATGCCTTTTGCACTAAGAAACTGCAGTTAATTATTGGCAGATGTACCCGCTGCCATTATACAGTTTGACACGTAATGACCGTTTCCAAAACCACACACAAAGCAGCTTTTAAAGAGTCTTATTGAAATATCTGCCAATGCTTTAGTGCAAGAATAATTTGAAAAAGTTCATCACAAATGCTGATCTCAAGTCTAATCAAAAAATAGGTGTTTGCAAAATGAATCCCATTTAAATAAAATCCATCATTCACCCCTGAGCCGCTCAGCCTTTTTTCCAACAATTAATTTCAAAGTGCGATATTGATCAGCTCACATATTTCCAGTCTCTGCTGACAATTATTAACCATAATACGAAATTTATAATGTGGGGAGCTGGAATCCTGTGAGATTAAAATGCTTCTGACTTTCAGTCTTGGCAAATAATACAAAACATTGATCGTTAGTGAGCGATATGTTTCAAAGCTCCTGACAGCATGTGTGCGGTTATTAAAAGGATTTCCTATCTGACAAAGACAAAGCCCCAGATTTCGCATGTAGGAAGATCAGAGTTACACTTGTAATTTCTAGCTTGAGAGAGAAAAGCATTAGCTCTGCATCACAAAAACATAAAATGTGATAAGAAATTGGAAACATCACCTGCTCTGTTTTTTTGTTACCTATATTAGCGTACTATAACTGTTTGGTCTATGGATTTTAAGCAATTTTCTTGATGCAGCAACCTAAGGATTTAAAAAAATAAATACATTTTTTTGTGTGTAATCTTTATTAACCACTGAGGTGTAATCCGTGTCAGGTATGAATTTTATCACATCTAAACAGTTTAGAGTAATGCAAATCATTTTTTAATCTGGCCCATGTTAAACTGAATGACATTGCATTGCATAAATTAATTTGGTTACCTGGTCTAGCATAAGCTTTGGGAGTATGACACATGGATGGAGAGATTAAAGGAAATGTTTAACAAGCCAACAAGGACTTGATGAAATGAATGACTACCTAAGAACAACTTCATTCCTTCTTGGAATGCAGCCGTACAAGCCCAGAACACTGTAGTGGCATCTTCAATAAGCAAAAGCTTCAAGCTTCCAGAAGGTTTAGGGGAGTGGAAGTGACTACATACTCTATACCAGGGGTAGGCAACCTTTTAGCAGCACTGTGCCGATATAGGATTGTGATTTCCCATAGCGTGCCGATCCTCAGGCCCGTTGCTACCAGGCAAGCTAACCAAGCAATTGCTTGGGGCCCCGAGCTGGCCTGGGCCCCCAAGCAGGGCCGGCCATTTCTATAAGTCTGCAGCCGCCTGAGCGCTCCATAGAGAGCCTCAGGCGGCTGCAGCACTGCCTCTCTCGTCATCTCCCCTTCCCTGTAGCATGGCCGAGCTCCTCTTCCTCCTGTCAGTCCGGCTGGGCACCACGCGGTACAGGAGATTTAGTTTCCTGTTCCCGGACGAACTGACAGGAAGTGCACCCTGAGCTCGGCCACGCTACAGGGAAGGGGAGGTGAGAAGAACATAGGGAGGGAGGGAGAGAGGGGGGGAGTAAAAAGAACATAGGCGGGGGAGTAAGAAGGACACGGGGGAGGGGAGTAAAAAGGACACGGGGAGGGGAGTAAGAAGGACACAGGGGGAGGGGACTATGAAGGACACAGGGGGAGGGGAACAAGAAGGACACAGGGAGGGTGGGAGGGGAGTAAAAAGGACATACGGAGGGGAGTAAGAAGAACATGGGGAGGGGAGAGAGTAGTAAGAAGAACATGGGGGGGAGTAGTAAGAAGACCATAGGGAGGGGGAGGAGTAAGAAGAACATGGGGGCAGACAGAAGAACATAGGGAGGGGGGAAGGAGTAAGAAGAACACAGAGGGGGAGGAGTAAGAAGAACACAGGGGGGGTGAGGAGATGAGGAGAACACAGGGAGGGGGAGGTGAGGAGAAGGGGAGATTAGGAGAACACAGTGTGGGGGGAGGTGAGGAGAAGGGGAGATTAGGAGAACACAGGGAGGGGGATGGTGAGGAGAAGGGGAGATTAGGAGAACACAGGGAGGGGGTGAGGAGAAGGTGAGATGAGGAGAATACAGGGAGGGGGTGAGGAGAAGGAGAGATGAGGAGAACACAGGGAGGGGGTGAGGAGAAGGGGAGATGAGGAGACCACAGGGAGGGGGGTGAGGAGAAGGGGAGATGTGGAGAACACAGGGAGGGGGGTGAGGAGAAGGGGAGATGAGGAGAACACAGGGAGGGGGTGAGGAGAAGGGGAGATGAGGAGAACACAGGGAGGGGGGGGTGAGGAGAAGGGGAGATGAGGAGAACACAGGGAGGGGGTGAGGAGAAGGGGAGATGAGGAGAACACAGGGAGGGGGTGAGGAGAAGGGGAGATGAGGAGAACACAGGGAGGGGGGGTGAGGAGAAGGGGAGATGAAGAGAACACAGGGAGGGGGAGAGGAGAAGGGGAGATGAGGAGAACACAGGGAGGGGGTGAGGAGAAGGGGAGATGAGGAGAACACAGGGAGGGGGATGAGGAGAAAGGAAGATGAGGAGAACACAGGGAGGGGGGGTGAGAAGAAGGGGAGATGAGGAGAACACAGGGAGGGGGTGAGGAGAAGGGGAGATGAGGAGAACACAGGGAGGGGGGTGAGGAGAAGGAGAGATGAGGAGAACACAGGGAGGGGGTGAGGAGAAGGGGAGATGAGGAGACCACAGGGAGGGGGTGAGGAGAAGGGGAGATGTGGAGAACACAGGGAGGGGGGTGAGGAGAAGGGGAGATGAGGAGAACACAGGGAGGGGGTGAGGAGAAGGGGAGATGAGGAGAACACAGGGAGGGGGGGTGAGGAGAAGGGGAGATGAGGAGAACACAGGGAGGGGGTGAGGAGAAGGGGAGATGAGGAGAACACAGGGAGGGGGTGAGGAGAAGGGGAGATGAGGAGAACACAGGGAGGGGGGTGAGGAGAAGGGGAGATGAAGAGAACACAGGGAGGGGGGAGAGGAGAAGGGGAGATGAGGAGAACACAGGGAGGGGGTGAGGAGAAGGGGAGATGAGGAGAACACAGGGAGGGGGATGAGGAGAAGGGAAGATGAGGAGAACACAGGGAGGGGAGGTGAGGAGAAGGGGAGATGAGGAGAACACAGGGAGGGGGGGTGAGGAGAAGGGGAGATGAGGAGAACACAGGGAGGGGGTGAGGAGAAGGCGAGATGAGGAGAACACAGGGAGGGGGGGTGAGGAGAAGGGGAGATGAGGAGAACACAGGGAGGTGGGTGAGGAGAAGGGGAGATGAGGAGAACACAGGGAGGGGGTGAGGAGAAGGGGAGATGAGGAGAACACATGGAGGGGGGTGAGGAGAAGGGGAGATGAGGAGAACACAGGGAATTTTCAATTGTTGAAAATGTTCAAGTTTTATGCACATTATATGCAACAGCAGTATTTGCACTGTAAACCTTTTTTACTTATATAAAGTGTGGGTGGACTTAAACTGTATGGCTATGCTGTGGTTCCTGTAGGCTTTGCGCGCGGGGGGGTGGCACCATGTCTATTTTGCTTGGGGCCCCCAAATTCCTTCAAACGGCCCTGCCGATCCTATTTTTTGAAATTGAGGTGTGTGTGCTGCCGTATTCTGCTTGTGTTATTTATACTGTAATTGCTTTGTATCGTTGTATTTGTGCGTATATGAGCTATTATACTGTATATGTTCATTAGTAGTTTATGGTATCGTGTATGATACATATGAATGTGGGCTGTGTATGAGGGCTGCTTGTGGAATTGTGTGTAGATGGATATGTCACATTGTGTGTTAGGTAGAGTATGGGGGCTGTTTGGGGTTTTTCACGTGAGAGGCTGCATGTGGGATTGTGTGCATGTATGTAGATTGTTAGTGGTGTTGCGTTTGTGGGGATTGTGTGTATGTTTGTGTGTGGGCTGTTCATATTATTTGTATGAGGGGAGGCTTATTCTGCAGGTCTGTGTATATCTAGCAGTGTGGGTGGCTTCCCTGGGTTCCAGTGGGGACCAGCCTGGGCAGGTACAGGTCAAGGACAGGAGCTGCAACTTCAGCTGTGGGCTGCTCTACTACAGTGTGGATTTCCATTCACAAGTGCTGGGAGGAAGCGATCTGAGATCACTTCCTCTAAGTGCTGCAATGCATAAATTGAGGATTGTCCTTCACTACCTCTTTGTATTAGCAGATATCTGAAGTTTCACTGAGACTTCTGATAGGCCAGACCCTGTTTGGCTCTAGCAGCCTTGAGTGCCGTGCAAAGTCACCTCGAGTGCCGTGCATGGCACTAGTGCCGTAGGTTGCCTACCCCTGCTCTATACTCTTGAAGTTCACATACAGGCACAATGGTATTTAGATCTGGTGACTGAGGAAGTTATGGAAAGTATCTTACTTAATGCTGGTGTTCATTAAATCGCTCTAGAATTGGATTGCAAATGTTTATCTAGAATGTGTGTTCATTGTGAACAAATTGGGCCTGTGAAAGGTAAACTTAATAAAATTATCTCATATTTAGTGGCCAATGTACAAATAATCGAACCTTATGAACTGTTGGATTCAGTGGCAGAACAAAGGGCTCTCTGGTCAGTGGCGGAACAACCATGGTTGGCAGGTGTTGCTGCCTCGACCGGGTCCATCTCTCCAGGAGGCCAGGCTGCCCTGTCGACCCCTGCTGAAGGGTGAGAAATTCATCCCTTCCAGCCACACTCCACGTCCTCCTAGAAACTCTTACACCCTGTGCACAGAAAAGTTGGAGAAGTGTCCTCGGGGAGGGCGGGGTCTGCTATTGGGCCTATGTGCAGAAATCCATCCGGGCTTTGGCTCATGGAGAAGTTAGTGCTCTGTTAGCCAGTATTCGTTGGTTCATCACCATGACTTTTTGGGGCCATCTTTTTCTGGACTCCCCCAAGCTGCTGAGCAGGCTGTTCTTGCAGCAGCCCCTTAGACCATAGGATAGCGGGCGGCTGGCCAAGATCCTGGAGGAGCATCTGAGGACAGCAGCGGGGGGAACCTTACCAGGGAATTCATTGCCCCCTTGTGGGTGGTGAGCAACCCTGAGGATCCTCATGTCAAGCAGAAGAGAGATATCATCAAAGAGGTGGGCATTATGTCCTGTTTTTACCTGTGTGTGCTGAGTGCTGGCTGCACTTGTATAAAGTTTTTGAGTGTGTGTGTGAGAGTATGTGTCAAATCAGTGTGTGTATCTGTCAATGAGTGAGTGTCTGTCAGTGAATGTGTGTGTCTTTCAGTGAGTGTGTCTCTGTCAGTGAGTGTGCGTGTCTGTCAGTGAGAGTGTGTGTCTGTCAGTGTGTGTCAAATCTATGAGAGAGTGTCTGTCAGTGAGTTTGTGTGTCTGTCAGTGTGTGTCAGATCAATGAGAGTCTGTCTGACTGTGAGTGTCAAGTCAGTGTGGGTCAAATCACTAAGAGTGTGTGTCAGTTAGTGTGTTTGTATGTCAGTGAGTGTGTGTCTGTCAGTGTGTGTCAAATCTACGAGAGAGTGTCTGTCAGTGAGTGTGTGTGTCTGTCAGTGTGTGTCAGATCAATGAGAGTGTGTCAAGTCAGTGTGGGTCAAATCACTAGGAGTGTCTGTCAGTGAGTGTATGTGTCTGTGTGGATGTCAGTGTATGCCCGTCAGTGTGTGTGTTTCTGTCACTGATAATGTGTTTTGGTTATTATTATTATTATTATAATTATTGCCATTTATATAGCGCCAACAGATTCCGTAGCACTTTCCAATTGTATGCGAGGGGGGATTTAACTATAAATAGGACAAGTACAAGAACAATAGATTGAAGAGGACCAAGCTCAAACAAGCTTACAGTCTACAGGAGGGTGGTTATAACATATAGGACAGGAAATATCAAATAGGGTGGGAGTGAAGCAGAGCTGGAGGAGAGAATATAGTGCTGCTCTTTAGGAGAGAGCAAGAGACAGATATGTAAGGTACTCTGGCAGGCCATAAGCTTTCCTAAAGAGATGGGTTTTGAGGCACATCTTAAATGATTGATGGGGGTAGGCAGGTTATTCCATAGGAAGGGAGACGCCCGCGAGAAGTCCTGCAACTGCGAGTTGGCCGTACGAGTGCGAGCAGCGGACAGGAGAAGGTTACAAGCAGAGCGGAGGGACCGAGAAGGGGTATACCTATGGATCTGTGAAGAGATATAAGAGGGGCTAGAATTGTTCAGTGCTTTATATGTATGGGTTAGCACTTTGAAATGACTCCTAAAAGATACAGGAAGCCAATGTAAGGACTGACAGAGGGGTGAGGTGTGACAGGACCGACTAGAGAGGAAAATCAGTCTGGCGGCAGCATTCATTACAGACTGTAGCGGGGCAATACGGCTTTCGGGAAGACCAATCAGGAGAGGGTTACAATAATCCATGCAGGAAATTGCTAGAGCATGGACAAGCTCCTTGGTAGCATCTTTTGTAAGAAAGGAGTGGATGCGGGCTATGTTTTTAAGTTGGAATCTTAACGATTTGGTGACATACTGGATGTGAGGTTCAAAGGTGAGGCCAGAATCAAGTATGGCACCAAGACATTGTGCTTGCAAGGACGGACTTATGTGGATACCACTGACCTGAAGGGAGAGTGAGAGAGGAGGATCAGTATTAGGAGGAGGAAAGACAAGGAGTTCAGCTTTAGAGAGATTGAGTTTCAGAAAGCGAGGACATTTAGTCAGAGATGGAAGAAAAGCAAGCAGTGACACGTTGCAGGGCGGCAGGGGAGAGGTCCGGGGAGGAGAGATATATCTTGGTGTCATCAGCGTACAGGTGGTAGTGGAATCCAAAAGAGGCAATATGTTTGCCAAGAGAGGCAGTATAATGAGAAAATAGAAGGGGACCAAGGACAGAGCTTTGGAGGACTCCAACCAAGACAGGACCAGGGGAGGAGGTATCCTTGGAAAGGAGGCACTGAATGAGCGTTGGGAGAGATAAGAGGAAAACCAAGAGAGGACAGAGTCACAGAAACCAAGTGATTGAGAGTTTGAAAAAGGAGAGCATTATCAACTGTGTCAAAGGCAGCAGAGAGGTCAAGAAGAATTAGTATGGAGTAGTGGCTTTTGAATTTAGCTGCGATTAGGTCGTTAGTAACTTTGATAAGAGCAGTCTCAGTAGATTGGAGAGGGCAGAAGCCAGACTGAAGATGGTCAAGGAGAGAGTTGGAATTGATGAAGGGAGACAGACGGGTAAAGACAAGTCTTTCCAGAAGCTTTGAGGAAAAAGGGAGCAGGGATATGGGACGATAGTTAGAGGGGGAGGACGGGTTAAAAGATGTTTTTTTCAGGATAGGTACTACAGTGGCATGTTTAAAGTCAGCAGGGACAATGCCAGAAGAGAGAGAGCAGTTGAAGATGTGTGTTAAGGAAAGCACAAGACAAGGGGAGAGAGATCTGATGAGGTGAAACGGGATAGGATCGAATGGGCAAGTGGTGGAGCGAAAGGAAAGGAGAAGCGCAGCTCTTGTTCAGTAGCTGTGGAGAAAGTCTGAAGGGTAGGAAAGGCATGATCTATGTGTGGTTGAGAAAGAGAACGGCAAGGTGGGGAGAATTCTTTCCTTAGCTGTTCAATCTTGTTGGTAAAACAGTTTGTTTTCCAATGACTGTGTGTCTGTCAGTGAGTGTGTGTGTCGTGAGTTTATATCAGTGTATGTGTATCAGTGAGGGCGTTAAGGGGGCCCTTTTAGGATTTTTGCACAAGGGCCCTGTGAGTCCTAGTTAGGCCCCTGGCCCTATTTCAAGAATATTTATGGTTCACATATCACACGGGTGGCCAGAAGGAAGATCCCCATCTGTCATACAACTCCCACAATATTTGCCAGATGGGGATATATGGTTTCCCTGTACCCTGCCACACAATATGCTGATTCTGCTACTTTCCCAGCTTGTCCAGTGATGCGCCTCGTGCACACCATAGGTTTATCATCTCTTAAGGTGCCTGGGCTATCTTCTGGATGCACCCAAATTCTCCTGAATTGCAAGGCTTATGTTGAGGCTGCAATTGTTTACCTGGTTAGTTTCATTGCCCCTGGGGCTAGAGAAGGAGGAGCAGGGCCAGCAGTGGTGTATCCTGGTTTTGTGCTGCCATAGGCAGGACAAAACTCAGGTGCCCCCCTCCTCCCAACCCTTCCCCCGTGCCCCGCCTTCTAAATACCCACACACACACATTCACTGACAGATACACATACACTAGCTAACAGACAGACACACACACTCACTAACAGACAAACACTAACAGACATACACTCACTCACTAACATACACACACACGCACACACACACACACTCACTAAAAGACACTCACACACACTAACAAACACACACACACACTCACTCACTAACAGACACACACACACACACACTAACAGACAAACACACACACACACACACTCACTAACAGACACACACTCACTAACAGACACACACACTTACACACACTAACAGACACACACACACACACACACACACTCACTCACTAACAGACACACACACACTCACTCACTAACAGACAAACAACCACTCACTAACAGACAACACACACTCACTAACAGACACACACACTCACTTACAGACACACAGTCAGACATACACACTCACTCACTCACTCACATTAACGCACTCACTTTTTCTTTTTTAACCCCCCAGCCTCCTTACCTTTGGGAATGTTGGGGGGGGGGGGTTCTCCCTTTCCCTGGGGGTCCAGTGGCTGCTGGGTGGTCGGGCGGGCGGCGCTGGTGAGGGAGCACTTTCCCCTGAGCTCTCTGCTTAGCTCCCTCGCACGCCGCCCACAGAGTGAGGCTGGGAGCCGGAATATGACGTCATATTCCGTCTCCCATCCTCACTCTCCGGGCGGCACGCAAGGGAAATGAGTAGAGAGCTCAGGGGAAAGTGCTCCCTCGCCAGCGTGATTTCCAACAAGGGTTTTACCGCCAAGTACTAAGTCGAAGGTGTCAAATACTTATTTCACTCATTTACATGCAAATTAATTCATAACTTATTTGACATGCATTTTTCTGGATTTTTTGTTATTCTGTCTCTCACTGTTAAAATACACCTACCATTAAAATTATAGACTGATCATTTCTTTGTCAGTGGGCAAACAATCAAAATTAGCTGGGGATCAAATACTTTTTTCTCTTACTGTATAAATAAATAATTATTATAAAACTCTGTCCTGTAAAAGTGAAAGTGTGTGCTCCGTGGCTTGGATCGATATTATTCTCTCATGTTGTTTGCCACCTTTCAAGCTTTTACAATTTTCAAAAAGAAGCATTAGCTCATGTTTTGCAAGATAGGATTACAATACAATATCTCTTTAGCTATGCTTAGAACAGGACTGTGTGTAACAGGATACATTCTAATTCCCATGTCACTAATCTGCCTGTGCAGACTTGTTGGGAAAATGTTGACGTTGATGAGGAAATCTTTATTAGTGAGAGGGACCTATCCAGAGGAATCCCCAGTTGCCAATGATTCTAATTAGTTCTTGCAAGTAGTGTGACTGTTGCACCAGTTCATTAGTGGCATAGCTTGGGCATTTAATGACAACCACCATGACTAAGCAAGAAGGGAATTTACTTTTTTTCTTCTTTCATTGTGTGATACTTTTAAACTTAATTTATATCAGAAAATATAGTACTACTTTGAACTAAATGGAAAGGCCACAGAATGTTCTTGTGAAAAAAGACAGTCTTTAGAAGAATAGTAATGATTTGTTGTTTGTTTTTTATCTTTCACTTTGATTCTTCTTTCTGTGTTAACTGTAAACTTAAAAAGGGTCTAGGTTTTGACTTTTTAAAATGATAATCTTCTATCACGGTCTGTGGGACTGCACTTCAATCCAGACATTTTGGGCAAAGGTCTATTAAGAATAGACAATGGGACACACTCTACGATTTTTCCAGGGAATTTTTGCTGTTGGGACCCTTACCAGGTCATTCCTTAGCTAATGTAAGATTCCTTATTACCACAGCTGTTGGATGCAAAACCATTATCAAGGTCTGGAGCCAGCTGGATACTCCCTCTTTGCAATTATTATTGCCTAAATTGAATTTCATATTTAAGATGAATTAGCTAGAAACATTGACCAAAAAAAGAAATCCTTGCCAGGAAATGTCTCTTGACTTGGACACCATATATTCTTACTCTGGATGATTCTTTTCCGTCCAAGGTAAAAGCCAATCTGGAGTACATGTAATGATTCTCAGTGGAGGTGATGTCAGGTTGTGACCCTGTCAGGCACCAGGAACCAGACAGAGACAGAACTAGATGCAAAAACACCTTTATTAATAACTAACAAATAAATAACCAAAAGCAAAGTCCAGGAATCAAGCAGGGGTCAGTCACCAGAGCGGGTAGTCAGAAAAGCCAGGATCAGGAGCACGGAGAGCAGCGGAGTCAGGAACAAGGCCGGAGTCAGGAACCAGGAACAAACAGGAAACACAGGAACAAGGAGACTTCTGGGGAACAGGAAACCACGCAAGGGCAAGGAGGTTCTGAGATTTGCTGCTTAAATAGGCTGACTTGATTAGCAGCAGGCTTGATTACTACTCTCAGGTGAGTAACGGCAAGGAGCTGATAGTAATTACAGCTGAAAACTCAATCACTGAAACAGAAAGGGTTGCTGTTTAAAACAGCAAAGAAACCCTGACAGACCCCTTAGGAACAGTTTGTCGATAGCTTTCATTTTTCTTTACTTCAAGGCGTTTCAGTAATGGGGGGCTGGGGGGCTGGGGGGCTGGGGGGGCTGGGGGGCTGGGGGGGCTGGGGGGGGCTGGGGGGGGCTGGGGGGGCTGGGGGGGGCTGGGGGGGGCTGGGGGGGCTGGGGGGCTGGGGGGCTGGGGGGGGCTGGGGGGGCTGGGGGGCTGGGGGGCTGGGGGGGCTGGGGGGCTGGGGGGGGAGGGGGGGGGTGGGATTGGACGGCGAACCAGCACCTAGTTAAGTACATTTTAGTTTCATTTTTTTTTTTTTAAACTGTGTTCAATGTCCAAACTTTCATGCTAAGGCTTTTATACAATCTTGAAATACTGACTAACCCTTACATTTGACTACCCTATTCTCGCTTGTTTCACTACTCATTGCTGAAATTTGTAATACTTTGTACCTTTGACTGCTAAGTGACATATCAACATACACTTTATTGCACATGATTATCACTGCCGATCCTGGTTTGGGTAACTTATTGTGACCTCAGTGGTGCCCATATGTTCAAATCAGATTGCTGGGGTGCCTTCTTTGCTGCTTTACATATTCTAACAGTAGATGATCATATGGTATGATCTTCAGGGGACCAAAGGACTGATTATTCGCATCCAACATCTAGTATGCTGGGAAAACACCCATTTTTTCATTAATTTTTTCAAGGTTCTACTTACTCTGAACCATATCAATGACCAGAACATCTCCTACATTTTTCCTGGTATGACCGTGGTTAGACAAAGTTTTCACTCCCAATATGTCAGATGAGTTGTGCCTCTGGCATCGTACTGGGCATTGAACTGACCATACTGACAGTTCCATATGCATGACATTGTTCGACTAAAACTAAACACATATTTATTTTGTTTTATTTTTTTATGTTATACTATTAATACAAAAACTGTGAATGTCATTATTACTGCTGCACTTTGACACTGTCATTGTAATATCCCTGATTTTTTACTGTCAATATAATGCTTACTGAGTTTTGTGTACCCGCCTGTATTCAAATAGTGTTGATTTGGCATAAACACTATTTCCCCCCACCAGTACCAGAGGTGTTGTGATAGTTTTCGATTTTATTCTGTTTTGAACGTGAAAGACTCCTTCTGGGTTGATTATATGTGGCATATTTTTCTTCAGAAAAACAGGATATTTACAAGCCACAATAGCAAAAAGGCATACACCTTTGCATGCCATATATAAATCCTAACCAGTTGCTACAAAGCAAACCATTTACTATATTTACAAGTTATGGTGATGTTCCACTACAGAAAAAGCTCAATACTAGTTTTATATAATCAGTGGCAGTTTTAATGTCCTTGCATTTTAAGTGTATATGAGGGTTAACAAGAGAACATAAACTTCCTGAAGGTGAAGTCTTCATTTTCCTTACAATTCTTTCTTAGGGTTTGCATGTACCAAGACAGAACAGCCGACATGGTAGTGATACTTGCTTCACTTTCTCAAGATGCACCCCATGTGCTTTCATTGGAATAGATACCTATGAAATAGGGGATTGCTACGATTCAGAAACACCTTTAGCTTGAGACCAATGGAAAACTCAGTGACCCCTAAACTAACAGAGAGGTGTGGATGTTCTATTCCCCCTCTCTTCTGATGAACAGTATACCACTTATGCTCTCCGGGATCAGAAGTGATCCCTGCGTCCTACTATGCTATGCTATCAGCCAAATGCACTCTATGCTGCTTTGGTGATCTTATCCATGGATGGAAAATTAAGGGTTTTTTATTCAGTGGTGAAATATAATTTGAGATTGCTGAATTTAATGTTTGTTTCTGCATCATGAGGTGGGGGATTAACTTTATTATTGGAAAATGCCCTAGAAGCAATAACTATTGCTGCTACGTGGATAAAATAAGCTGCAAGTGAGGAGATACTGTGGCCATTAGTATTGTATTAATTAATCTCACCACACTGCCTAACTACTAAAGGGCTGTTCAGAAAAGTTCTGTTCCTCAGTGTCCCTACTGACTGTTATTTGGTGGCCCCCTTCCCTCTAAGTTGCCTGATGGAGCACTATGCTACTCAGCTTTCTTCTTTTAATTGGCAGCTGCTTTAAGAAGCAGCTGCCTGATCAAAATGAAAAACAAACAAGAGCTAATATCCATGCCCCCTTTACCCAATGTAGAGATCTGGGGCTTTGGCACCCAAGGCCCCCCTTTGCAATACCTTTGATACTTTACCTGTCCACATGTAATTCGCAATGTGAGAAGCCGATTCTTTGGCGTTCAATTCCTAATGTTATTTTTAGGCTAAAACCTGCATATATCTATTGACTCAGACCCAATCACTGTGGAGCATGGAGTATGCTAAAACTGCCCCATTTCATCAATGTTTAACAACATTTGAGAATATAAATCAACAACAGCTTAGAAATTTGAGTCTGTATTTTGCAATTTGGTTTTCTGTTGACTCCCACTCAATGTATATTTGAATATGCACACATCATAATAAACCACAAGACCAATGACTGAGAGGTTATAAATGTCAGAACCCCAAGATGTCATTATTTAAAAAAAATATATATATTTTTACCATTATGTATAACATGATATTTTAGATTAGAGTTAAGGTAGTGTAAGGGTTATTAATGTTATAATAGTATGCAGGTTAAGGAGAACTCTGTAAGGTGAGGGCAGCACTGTGACATATATGTCCCCCCAGTGCTGCCCTTTTCTTCATGGGCTTGGGTGCCCCAGATTATTCTGTGATCTGTGCATTATCATTATTACTGGAAATAATAGCATATATATATGCTTTGTGTTTTTGGTTTATAATTGTGAAATTCTTACATTTCTGATATTTGTTAGTTTAGCTGTGCACAATATTTAATGTGAATTCCACTTGTATTGACAGTATTTATTTTCACCTTTATTTACACATAAAGGTTTTATTAAATCTCCACTTTTATTTCGTACTGCTTAGCATCATGGTTTGGTCCTGATGACTTGTGATGTCATGTGATGATGTAATAATCCTAGATCTGTTGTGTTCTCCCACAGGTCATCATAGGACACGTAAGTTATTTTGTCAACGTTCATAACCTATTTATAAATCAGATATTACTTTAAAAATGCATTTCCGTAATATCAGTGCGGATAGTAGATGAGGATTGTTTAATATTGTTTTTTAAATATAAAAAGTGACCAGAAAACCATGATCCAAATAGGACAATGATGTTGTTGAATCTGACATTTTAAAGTTTCATTTTTTTTATAGGGATTTTTATTGTTTTTTCTTGCAACAAGTTTTATAGGGGTACAGAAAAGAAAAAGGTTGGTTAATACAGGGGTAACATCTCAGGGTAAACACGTTACCTAGTTTAGACCTTACAGGCAAGAATTGGCATAGGTGCAAACAATCAACACACAAGTATGCATTACACAAGCTGTGTTCTCTTATGTGTATCTATGTATCATGAGAAGACCGCGATTATTCTGCCCTGCACACTTTTCTTAATAGCGTTTCCTCCTGTGTTA